>NC_079519.1:23805256-24106234 GCF_000801105.2 Raphanus sativus
TTGCTTCATCACTCTTCAGTCCATCCGCCACTTCGGGCGAAACCGGTATCCCGTCGCCGCCCAACACCGGAGCTATCACCACCGTAGACTTATGTCCCATACGAAGCGGCGGAAGCGGAAGCGGCGGCGTTATGATCTGATCTCTGTACGTAACGTACATGGAGAGCTTGTCGTAGCGAATGGAGACTCTCCGGTTCGGGTTTCGCGCCATGACGGAGAACTGAACGGAGGTTGAGATCAACGGCGGCGTAGTGAAGTTGAGGTCGTAGATCGCGGCTCCGACGACGGTGAGACGTGGCTTGTGTGGACGGTAGACGAGCCAGAGGATTAACGCGATGATTCCTAGTAAGACGAGGACGGTGAAGATGGCACCGCAGATTGCGCGGAGAGCATCTCCTCCTCCGCCTCCTCCTCCTTCGCTGTCTTTGGAGCAAGACTCCGGCGTGGAAGAAGCGGAGGGAGCATTCTTGTGATCTTCTTTGGCTGCTTGCTCAGCTTTTGCCTCTCCTTCTCCCATATCTATGAATATATACGTGTGTATGTATAGGTATGTTTTTTTTTTGAACTGCTTATAGGTATGGTTATGTATGAGAACAAGAGTGTTTAGAGTTTGGTAGTGAAGAGTGAAGGTAAAGAAGCAAGAGAAGAAGTTTAAGTAGCTGCAGGTTTTGTCTTTTTTTTGTTTTGTTTGTTGTTTAACTAACACTAATCATGTTTCAAAGAAGAAAAAACACTAATCACTCTTATTATAGAGTACATTTAATAATTATTTATTCTTAGAAAGTTTGGAGTTGTAGTTATGTGTTTCTATTGCTTTCTAGAGGCTAATCTTTTGTAAAGCAGCTGTAAATTTTGATCTGTTTTTTGTTTTGTTTTGAACACAATCTGGTTTGGTTTATTATTTATTGTAATAATATATAATAATGATAGAGAAGTACTTTAGAAAGAGTCCAAAATCTCGGCGCAAATGTTCACGTGACGGATCTGATGGTTTCAAATGAATAATTATTTCAATGTCTTAAAATAATAATGTACTTGTACTAAGAGATTTTTTGGGTAATATTACTTGTACTAATGTTAATTTGTATAGTTTTTAAAAATGAATAGTAAGGTTTGAAGAGCAATTAATAACCTCGTCGAAGTATCTGCTATGTGAACACAGCAACCAAGATACCGCACCGACACTGAGTCACCGACAATGACAACACAGAGTGGATGGAACCTTCTGTTTCCTTACTGGGTTTAAATCTAAAGCCACTGGGCCTGCATAATTTCTTACGTAGTAGATGGAAACCTTCTGTTTCCTTACTGGGTTTTGCAGGAAAGGACAAGCAAATGGTGCTTGCTATATGTCGAATATAGGTTTCGTGCCCAATAGGTTGAATTACGCAACGTTGTTGAACTGTTTGTGTAGGAAAGACACAGCTTAGAGAGGATAAAAGTTAAACAGCGTTGCGCGATACACATCTTGGGACTTGGGGATAAAATTTCGACATCGTTGAGATGCCTAGAATCTTATCTCTAAGACCATGTTTATCGGGGTTAACTAAACCCATATCTTGGTTAATTGATGATTAAAAATAAATAAAAAATAAGAAGAAAGAGCAAGAGACGTGGGTTTTGTTGTCTGGTGAAGGCACGCCTCTTGGTGGACGCGTGTCAACATTTGAGAAGGTGACGGTTTGGTTACGCGTAAACCGCGTCTCAAACTTGTGTTTCTCTCTCTCTCTCTCTCGAAAGCTCTCTACTCGGCGATATGGAAGGCGATTTGATCGATTATGCATGTGATTGAGCCTCGACGGCGCCGTAGCTCTTCCATGTTGATTCTCGTCATCTGTCTCTCGGTGGTTCTCTTCGACGGCGCCGGAACTCTTCCGCGGTGCCTCGGCTCAAATCGAAAGGTAATCTGGTTCTTATTGTTTGATGCATGTGATTGATTGTTCAACTGGTTCGGTTCTTATTGTTCTGATCGAAATTTGGTTCTTATTGTTCTGATCGAAATTTCATGTTTTTATTTTTGTTTGTTCGGTTCGATTTGGCGAGGGAGCTCTCCTCCATAGCGATGAAGCTGTCTCTCGGTGGCGACAGAGCTCTTTCACGGTGGCTCTCCTCGATCAAAGGTAAAGGTTATTTTTTCATGTATTTAAATTTTATCCATATTTGCATCGATCAAAATCGTTTATGTGGTTCTGTTTGTCTTTGCTATTAATACTTTAGCCTAATTCTTGTCTTTGCCATTAATTATTGTCTGTGGTTGTGTTTCATGTATTTAAATGGCTAGGTTTCTATGTGTTTTTAGGCTGCGTGGATCCAATGTAGAAGAGGAAGGAACCTCAAAGCAAAAGAGTGCAAAGCAGAGAATACAGGTAAATGTCTGCTTCTGTCCAATTTATTGACTGCTTTAATGTCGACTTATAGGTAGTTAATGATGTGGTTAGTGATATATTATGGTTGTGTTAGTAATAAATAGGTGTAATGGCTAGGTTGAGGGTTAGATAGAAACATTTGTTGAAGTGTGATGAATGTGTTAGGTTGATGTCAACTCGTTGGCGTTGTTTGATGTATTTAAAATAGTGATCATCGCTTTCTCTCTTCTGTCGTCTGCAACATTGCCTCTTCTTCTCTTCCTTCTATCTTTCTGTCCGACTTCTTTTTCTTCTTCTTTTCTTTTTATCTGTTTGTGATGGATTCCTATCCATACCGTCAGACTAACTATGTTGATCTCCTTACGAGTCAACAAGGAAGCTTTAGTTTTGATGAAGATAGTGTCCAAGTATCTTCATCGCAAGTCCCTCTCTTTGCCACTGAAGCTTTAACCTGCCCTCAAGACCCTTCTGCAGAGCGCAAGGAACCACGGAGGATGTGGACGCCTGTTGAAGATATTGTGCTCATCAGCGGCTGGCTTAATACAAGCAAAGATCCAGTGGTGGCAAATGAGCAACGGCAAGGGGCATTCTGGAAAAGGATAGCCGCTTACTTTGCGGCAAGTCCCAAGATTGCAGCCGGTGCACACCGATCAGAAGGAAACTGCAAGCAGCGTTGGCACAAGATCAACGATCAAGTGAACAAGTTCTGTGGGGCTTTTGAAGCAGCAACTAGAGGGAAGACTAGTGGACAAAATGAAAATGATGTTCTCAACAAAGCTCATGAGAAATTCTTCAACCTCTACGGGAAAAAATTTCTTCTTGAGCATGCTTGGAAGGAGCTTCGGTATGATCAAAAATGGTGTGCCGTTCCTACAGATAAAGGAGCTGGAAGCAGTAAAAAGAGGAAGTTAGACGATGGTTCTGCGTCTGAGAGTTCACCGGCACTTGACACAATGAATGTGGAGGAGCGTCCCCCGGGTGTTAAGGCAGCAAAAGCGAAGCTCAAGAAGAAGAATGTGGACTTGAAGGAAACGCTTTCAAAGTTTGAGGGTATGTGGGAAATAAAACAGAAAGACTTGGTCTCCAAGGAAAGGGTAACAACAAAGCGGTTACTTGAGAGCTTACTTGCAAAGAAAGAAGCTTTAGATGAGTCCGAAGTTGCTCTAAAGAAAAAGCTCATAGATGAGTTGTTGTTGAACTAGTTTAAGAGTTTGTTTAAGTGTTGTCTCGCTTGTTTAAGAGTTTGTTTTAGTTAAGTTGATCATGTTCTTGTTGTTGTTCCTCTGTGTTAATGTTTGTAACTTGTTTAATATATGAACTTGTTGTGTTTCCTCTGTTTTATGTTTGTATCTTTTGATTGTTGTTCTTGTGATTGTTGTTGTTCCTGTTGTTTTAATTGTTTCTTTGTATCTTTGCAGACAGAAGAGAGGACAGTAGAGTCACGGACAGCAGAGTAGAGTCACGGACAGTAGAGTCACGGACAGCAGAGTAGGGAAAAAGACAAGAGGGAAAAAGACAAGTGAGAGTAGAGACAGTAGAGTAGAGAGTTCACGAGACATGTATTATTACACATATTGCTTCACTCAAAGTCTATAAATGAATGTATCAAGATCAAACTTCTATATCTCTCAAGTGTACTAATTTTCTCTAATAACAAGTTTATAAATTCTCTTTAATAACAAGTTTATAAATTCTCTTTAATCACTTTTATATCATCACTTTCATATTCTCACTTTCTCTCACTTTCATATCATCACTTTCAAATTCTCTTTAAATTTTCTATTATCTCTTTTTAATAAGAATCATCATCTTTTTTAATGGCTTCTTCTTCTCAAAATAATTTTGATGAAGCTTTTGATGATGCTTTTGAAGATACTTTTGATGAAGCTTTTGATGATGGTTTTGATCAAGCCTTTGAGCATTTAACCATTCATCTTGATCAAGAAGAACGAAGACAAAAAAGAAAAAAACGAGCTTATATTGAAAGACATCGTGAAGAAGGACATATTCGTTTATGGAACGATTATTTCAGTGAAACTCCAACATATCTTCCTAATTTATTCCGACGACGTTTTAGAATGAACAAGTCATTGTTCATGCACATTGTTGATCGACTCTCCAATGAAGTTCAATATTTTCGGGAAACACATGATGCTCTCGGAAGGAAAAGTCTCTCTCCACTACAAAAGTGTACCGCCGCCATTCGTGTCTTGGCGTATGGTTCTGCAGCTGATACCGTCGACGAATACCTCCGGCTCGGTTCGTCAACAACTCGGTTATGTGTTGAAAACTTTGTGGATGGAATAATAAATTTGTTCGGCGAAGAGTACTTAAGAAGACCAACAGAGGCTGATCTTCAACGTCTACTTTATGTTGCAGAGTGTCGTGGGTTTCCGGGGATGATAGGAAGCATCGATTGTATACATTGGGAGTGGAAGAATTGTCCCAGTGCTTGGAAAGGGCAATATGCTCGTGGTTCGGGTAAACCAACAATTGTTTTAGAGGCAGTTGCTTCATTCGATCTCTGGATATGGCATGCGTTTTTTGGACTTCCAGGTACATTAAATGATATCAATGTTCTTGATCGTTCACCGGTTTTTGATGACATAATAAACGGGCAAGCTCCGAATGTTACTTTCTATGTCAATGGAAGGCAATATGATATGGCTTACTATCTTACCGATGGTATATATCCGAAATGGGCAACTTTTATCCAATCTATTCCTCTACCACAAGGACCCAAAGCAGTTCTATTTGCTCAATGGCAAGAAGCTTACCGAAAAGATGTCGAGCGTGCTTTTGGAGTCTTGCAAGCTCGTTTTGCCATTGTTAAAAATCCAGTCTTGTTTTGGGATAGAGTCAAAATTGGAAAGATAATGCGAGCATGTATCATACTCCACAATATGATAGTACAAGACGAACGAGATGGATACACTCCACAAGATGATTCAGAGTGGAGAGAAAGAGAAGACCCCGATGACACGTTTTCTACAGCCCCTTCAACTGTCGGAACAATGATTAATGTTGAAATAACAATTCGTGATAGACAGTTGCATCAACGACTCAAAGATGATTTGGTTCAACATATATGGCGTAGATGTGGACGTGATGAAGGCAACAACTGATCTCCGAAGTTTCTTTCAAATAAATCTCGTTGAATTTTATTAATCTTTGTTTTATGTTTTTTTTTAAATTATGTTTTAAATGTTATCTTTTATTATGTTTAATATTTAATAAAAAAAATATTAATAAAAAAGTTTAATATTATTTTATTTTTAAAGAAACTCAAATCAAGAAACTAGCAATGGAGACATCAAAATATCAAGTTTCTTTGTTCAATCTCTTCAACACATTTATTCCTTAAATATTATTAATTTATGATCAAGATACCCATTATAGATATGTGGGATAATCATGGTCTAAGGTTACCACCTATGCATGTGAGTTTATTGCGTTTACTCAGAACACCTAGGTTCTTTGTGAGCTTCCATACTTTTGGGATTTCTATTTATGCGTAAAATGTGGTGTATACATCGATCAATGGTGATATGTCCATATATTTTTCGGTTAGCACAGTCTTAGGAAATATAGAATATATAAATGGAATAATAGTTTTGATATAATAGTGGAATCTCTGTGATATTATTTGAGAATATATTTTTCCTTTTGATAACCGTGAAAATTTTAAAGTCTTTCTAAACTCAAAAATTAATTAATCCCACAAGACTCATAGAAATCTCGATTTTTTTGTCACTTAAGATGTCTATGGATAGTCAATGCTATTCGAACCAAGAGCGTAAACTCTATCGGGACTCCCTTTACCACTATACAAGATGACTTGGTTACATTTAGATATTATTATTGCTATTTTATTTATTTTTCTTTTTACTATTTTACAAATAACATATAGAATAAAAAGGAAACATTTACAAATTTCAAAATGAAAATATATGTATATAATATGATTTCATTAAAAAGGAAAAGTTCACAAAATAGTAATATTTCATTTAAAAAGAATTAAATAATATAAAAATACTTTTGAAATAATAAAATATTTTATTAGATGAAAGTTTTATATTTGTATACAATGTGATTTCATAAAAAATATCTATATTATAAAAATATAATTTATTTAACCATAGTTTTAACAATGAATATATAATTTGATTAATTTGATTTAACTTAAATATAATAAAAATAATTGTACTTCAGTTTGAATTTCAAAGAATATATGAAACTCAATATACTTACGATATGAGTGACTCGACTAATCCAACTTATATCTAAAATCGTAAATCTAACTGCAACAAGAATATATAATTTTACAATAATAATAATTTATTTTTTAAATATAAAGTATAAGATAACTCAGAACATATTAACAAATAAAATAAAATATTAATCAACTGTTACAATTTAGTTCTTTTGTAAAAATTTATATATATGAGGCTTCAGAATATTATTTTTATATTAAATTATGTAATTTGGAATCAAATACTTTAGTTTATTTTTTATTTTAATCTAAGCACAATATATCTTGAGTTATACATAATATTCCTAAAATATATTATATATCTAAGACAACAACCAACCTAAATACAAATGAGAAAATGAAAACTTTATATATTTAGAATTAAAATATTATAGTTAATTTAGAGAAATAAATGTAATTTAATATATTCAAATGATAACTAAATCAACTTTAAAATAACAAAACTGACTAGATATAATATATCTAAAACCATATGTCTAATTAAATCATATTATTAATATAAATTATGCATAAATTATTAATTAATAAAATTAAAATTAAATATCAAACATTTATTATAATATATTTACCTTATAAATATTTATACTCATGCATGAGCACGAGAAAATCACCTAGTATTCTAATATATAGGTAGGACTATGGTTTAAGATCTTTCTAATACTCTACGGGAGTATCAATAATATTAAAACATGAGAACTTTTTATATATTTGCAAATAATATATTTTGACTATTACATTAATTTATATTATTTCTCGTACAACTAACTTAGTTATTATTAAATATATATCATATCTAACCAACTTTCTAATATTTTCAAAATAAAATATCTAAAAAGATATTCTTAAGTATATTTTTCTAAAATTACATTTTGATATTATCTTTTAATATTTTTTATTAAAAATATAAATGTACATTTCTTTTAATATTTAGTTTTAAAATAGTAAAAGTCATAATTAATATTAACTATAGTTAAAAACGAATTATTGATTCATTTTCATTTATATAATAAGAAATAACATTTCTATAATATTTGTATATACATTATTTATATTCATAATTAAATTACTACACAAATTAATAAATATAAAGTAACTTAATCCATATATTAGCTATTTTATAAATTATAAAATAACAGAAAATATATTCATGAATTTTATAACATACCTCAAATTATTAAAACAAATAATAAAATAAGATATATAAACTAACAAATAATTTAATATATATATTTAAATTAGAATATTAAAAATCAAGTATCAGACGGGTAAAATGACAATATTTAATTTATATAATAATGATGAAAAATTATAATAATAAAATAAATTTTGACCAATTGGAAAATTAAAATAAATTTGTACTATCATTAAAAGTTTTAAAATATAAGTAAAACTGATACATGGGGTTTAGGTGACTTGAGTATTCTAACAAATAATGCACTAGAAAACTTCTAGGAAAGTCTTCTGAGCGAAAAGTAAATTTAGGGGTAGAAGATTTCTCTAAAAGTCTTCTTAACTGAAAATATTTAATCTAACTGATTTCTTTTGTCTTCATATATAAAGAAATTTACACATTCTCTCTGTTTCTCTCAAATGGAAGCAACAAAAATGTAATGTGTCTAACTTTAAAACTTTCTAAGCTCTTTGAACTTGAAACACCAAACTTTATATCAGTTTCTTATATGTTGTCTAATGTTTTTCTTACTAACTTATCTTGTTTTTGCATGTGTTTTATTACAAGGTTCTCATCTTCCACTCATTTAAATGTAGATATATAATTTGAACATGTATTTTTGTGTATTCCATAAAGATAGATCTATTTTATCTTCCATTTTTTTTCTCTGTTTTGAAGCCATTTGAAAGTTTTTGGATATGCAGGTTTTTCAGATTTGAGTCGGACTCTCGAAGACTTCAATGAAGTCTAACATATAGTGCATTGTAAGTCTTTTTATGGAGTGTTTTTCCATGTCTCCTCTTTCATGTCAAGTGGAGTCTAAACTTATCTTTTTGAAAAAATGATTTCTAACTCCATGTGTAATAGTTTCTTTTTATAGTATTTTTTGTGATTTGTATGTGTACTATTTTAATTGTGGATTCTTTTGTAAGTTTTAAGAGATGTTAATGAAAGTAGATTTGAAAATATGTTCATGCCTATAACATTATCTTGTCAACAATACTTGACACTATTGAAATTATTTATACAACTTCAATAGTAAAACACAATAATATAAAAGTTTAGTCAAGTTTACTAAAACGAAGGGAGAAAACTTCTTAAGAAAACTTAGTCAAACATATAACACTTTTACTAGAAGTCTTCCGAAAATTAAAATATAAGCGGAAAATTTAAGCAGGAAACTTAAATTTTAAAGAGAAAAATGAAATTTTAAATCTTATGATCTAAGAAGACACATTAAAACATATGATTTGATATTCTTTAATACTTTTGAAAGTTAAAAAAACATATCTTGAAGTTGAAAATACAAGTTTTACAAAAATTAACGTAGAAGACTTCTCTCATTGCTAGAAACATTAATAAACATGAATGTTAGTAACCTTATAATTATCACCAATTAAGTTATAAATTTCATTCAAGAGCCCTAATATTGACTAATATACATGAATTAACAAGAAAATATTAAAAACCTTTTTAATTTTAGAAAAAGTGAAAGTGTATTAAACATTGACCTAGAAGACTTCTAGGAAGTCTACCACTAGGTCATTTTTGCTTCTGAAAATTTACAATAAAAACTTCGAGAGAAGTCTACTATACAAAATCTTAATTCTTCCTTTGTAAATATTGGATTACTTTTTTTTGAAAAAATCTTGAAACTGCCAGAGAAGAAATCTCTATCGGTGAAAGTCGCCTTAGATTTACTTTTACAATTGACAAAACTTAAATATTTAATTTTAATTTAAAGTCTTCTTTCATAACCAAAAGTTTGATCAGAATCTCGGAATATAAAGATGGACAACTTATAGGGAAGTCTTCTGCCAATTGTCAATTTTAATTTTAATCAAGGAGGTCTTCTAATTAAAATTAAATGTTTAAATTTTAGTTGTCAATTTCAAAAGTAATTTAAGACGACTTTCACTAACAGTGAGAAGACTTCCTGGGAAGTCATATATAGATAGTCAATTTTCTAACATAATTCAGTCAATACAAAACTAACATATTTATCCGTGAAGATTTCGAAGGAAATCTTTTCATTTTTTTCTTGTTAATAAAGAAAAGTTGGAAAACTTCGTGAGAAGTCTCTAAAATACACACAAAAAATCAATTGTAAAACTAACATATATATTGACCACAAGACTAAAGTCTTCTTGGTAAATAAATCGATTTTTTAAAAAAAAATCATTCTTAGATCCAGTGAAGTTCATGTTTAACTTCTCCAAACAAAAATCACTTCTTAATGGAAGTTACCCATTCGTTCTTGACCAAACATCGTGAGCTTGAGTAATTCTAATATGTTTATAAAATTTGAAATAAAAAAAATGGAATTTTGGGATGAAATAATAGAGGAATTGAAAGGGAGATGGTTTGTGTGTGCGAGAAATAAGAATACGAAAATATATATGTTGATTTTATGTGCGTTTAAAGCTTGAAATTAATTGTTCATGGTGGATGATAATGACAATGTTATAAATAAAATAGGAAGATGAAGATGATTAAGTAAAATAAGCAATTTTGGAAGAAAAAATAATTATATTTTTGTGAATAATCTGAATTTTTAGAATGAATATGACAAATGAAAATTCCAAAAAATAATGGGTTAGTTTTACATTTGATTTTTTTGTTTTGATTCATTTTTCGGGAAAAACCGATAAATTATTAAAGATAAATGTGATATGTTAAAAGTAATTAAACCTACTAAGCGAAATGTCAATGTTTTTATCAGTGCTTTACTTGCAAACAGATTATCGGTTAAATTCCTTATTCAAAACTGATTTTTTTTGCTGAAAACTGAAATTTTATATAATAAACCCAAAACTAGAATTAGGAGTTTAATTACAAGTGGCAACTCAAACAAAAATTTCAAAATCAGATTACTTTTAGCTAATTTCAAAGGCTGTTCTCAATTATCAACGAATACCATAAGAAAAAGAGATTTACCTTGTTCCTTGTTCCTTAGAGTCTTCCCGTGCCTTTGATTCTACCCATAAGAATCAAAGGCTGTTCTCAATTATCAACGAATACCATAAGAAAAAGAGATTTACCTTGTTCCTTGAACGCCAGAGTCTTCCCGTGTCGCTTCCAAAGTAGCCATACATATACGAAGTGAAAACACCAAAAATCCCTTACCACTTGAAACCCAAAGGACAAAGGCAGAAAGCTCCACTGAACACAATGTAAGAAACAAACCGTCCCTCATCCGTACGATGAAAGCCTTCCACGTCAGTACAGGCACGTACGCGTTGCCAGACGCTAGAGCAAAATTAAACTCAGTTTAAAGTTTTGAGAGGAAACAAGGGAAAAGAAACTCTGATTTAATTTGACTAGTATTCGAAACTGATTTTATCATGCGGAAGTTTGATCTTTTTATATACATACTTGAAAATTACATTTCAAAATACATTGATTCCGTTGAAAATACTGAGAAGTAGACAAACTGATACCAATTGTTCCGTATAATAATGTCATTTCTAAACTCTTTGACTTTGTTGTTCTAAGTGACTGATAACAAAGATCATAACTTTAATAAAAATTGATATAACTTTCTTAGTGATGCTTCATTGTAAACTCGAAACTGATTCTCTAGAGATGACATAGGAAGCGGGAAAAAGAGACTAACACAAAGACTCCATCGTTACATCCTTATATTAGAGTATTCATATAGACTCTAGGGTCGAAAACACACAAATAACATCTCCACAACATAATATAGGAGAGCAATCACCGGTTTATAATCCGGAAATACCATTGTAGAAATAGCATTCACCGGATAAACACTAGCTGTACTTGATACCGTGACGGCTCGGGTCGCGAGGCCTAACCGCATCCACTTGTTTCGGTTTCAAGCTTCCTCCAGGATCTCCTCCACTCGTGAACATTCCTTTGACTTTGTTCTTTTTTGCCGGTTGCCGGCAGTTAAGAGTCCTCTTAGTCTCCGAGGGCCAATTGAGAACCAAAAGTTCTCTAGTTTCTAGTTTTAATCTCTTTCAAGAGAAAAGATTAGACCTGGTTTTCTATGTAAATATAATTCATCTATTTAAGGATCCTTATATAGAATTTTGCTTATCAAGCAGTTTTATTTCAGATCTCTTATATCTCTTTGCCACTTAACTGAATTAAATTCACGTACTTCACAACAAAAAAAATTCTTATCAACAAGCCCATCGATGAAGTTTTTCAGTCACACAAATGATGAAATATCTAAGCAGTAAAAAATATTCCCTCCGTTTCTAAATAGATGATGTTTTAGGGAATTTTTGATGTTTCAAAATAGTTGATGTTTTAGTATATCAATGTACTTTTTAACTTTATCAAAAACTGTGTAACCAATGATAAAATGTAATATATTTTGTGATTGGTTGAACAATTTTTAATTTATATTTTAGTAATACTTTTTAGATTAAAAAACAAGTTTTTTAATAATCGTGCACAATCTTAAAATTTCATCTATTTTGAAACCGAGGGAGTAGTAAAATGTGCCAACAAGGCAACGAACACATAAAATAAACAAAACCTTAAGGAAAATTTATTAGATAATTACACGTGAATATATGCCCAAAAGATGTAATGTATGATGTATGAACATGGTGCTTATATTGTATCGAATCTCACAGTAGCGTGTGATCTACGACACATGTTTTTTTTTTCGATTCGATAAATGTTGGGGCTACAATGGTAATGTAAAAAACATGGTATCTTGTAATGCCTATAAATATAGCTAATAGACTTGCATCCTTAGATATAATTATAAGGCTTCATTTGAGAATCAGTTCCATACCATTTGTAGCAATGTCGCGACCAATACCTATTGAAGGTGAGGCTATCATTATACCTTTGAGTCTCTCTTTATTGGTATTAGTTCTAAGTTTTAATATAATCTCTTCTTCACAGAAATGGTGAGATTGTTCAAATCACGTCACAGAACAAGTCACTTGTTCAAGATAGACAACTTCTCGTTATTCAAAAAATACAAAATCGAGAAGGTCTATTCCTCGGTTTTTGATCTCGGTGGTCACAAATGGTGAGTTTTCTTTCTCTTTACAATTTTTTTTGCTTTCTAAAACCTAGTGTTCTAAAATATGCTATAGGCTAGATGATAGCCAGACAGCTACAATATGGGATATTAATGTATATACATGCGTTTATACAGAATATATATGAAATAAAATAAAAATATAATGATATATTTTACAGAATTTATATTGAGTTATTAAATAAAATCTCTGTTTATAAATAGTAGAAATTAAGATTTTATAAATTAGAATTATTATAAATATAATTATAATTAGTGAACATAAAGTATGCTAAACATTTTCATCATTCAAAATATATTATACATAATATTCTCATGTTAATACAATTTGATTTTGTTTTTTAATGGAATAGTAATTTTTATAAATAATAACTGTATAATCTCCGTATATACACTATGTTTCATTATATATACGCTACATAAGTAAATGTATAATTTAAAACATATTTTTGTCGTATACCACAAAACGGTACAACTTTGCACAGTAAAACTTAAAGCGTCATATACATGGTTGTATACACCTTATTTTATTTTAGAACACTGCTAAAAACACTTCCTTTAAGGAAAAGAAAAAAAAACATTTAAACCCTTCTTGACGTGATATGAAAACAGGAGACTTCGTGTGTATCCAAATGGGAGTAATCGTATGAAAGCAAGGGGTCATGTTTCTATCTTCTTAACGAATCAAGCTTCGGTAAATGTAAAGATCGAATATGAGGTCTTTGTCGTCAGTCAACTAGAGCAGATATGGGAATCTTCTGGTCTCTCTTTCTCTTTAGTTATACATATATATATATTCTGGCCCATGAAGGGTATCTGGTCCGTCACAACAATATTTGTGGTTGATATGTTGATGTGTTTATGTGTGCAGGCCACAAAGTATTTGGTACCTATTCTGAACCGGTTAGCAAGGGGAGTCCAAAACTTATATCTCTTGTTGATCTTAAGAGGAACGGGTTCCTTATTGGAGATTGTTGTATGTGTGGTGTCAAGCTTCATGGGATTGAACCTTCTGCTTCCGGAACAGCGGAATGTTTTAGCTTAATTGAGAAACCTCCCAACCACAAAGTCACTTGGATGATGACCAGGTTCTCGTCTTTCGATCCTGAGAAGGTTCATCATTCTCATGAATTTGTCGTTGGAAACAGGAAATGGTGATAAGTTCTGATCTTATGTTCACTTTCTATACACAAAGTAGTTATAATAAAAATGTATCACTTACTGAAGATGTTGCATGTTGTGTGTGAGTTCTTGATCAGGAGAATTCAAGTTCATCCAAGAGGGTTTGAGGAAGAAAAAGACGAATCATTTTCTGTGTATCTAATAGGAGAAGGGTTCATCAACAACGCGCCAAATACAGAGACTTACGCGAAATTTAAGCTGAGGGTATTGGATCAAGTTAACCGCAATCATGTTGAGAAAACATGTATGGATGTTTCTTGATTTTATTTTAAAAGTTTTCAAGTACTATTTTATATAATATTTTAAGAAAGCATTATTTTATATAATTAATGCTCTTTGTTTTTAGGTTCGGGTGGGTTGGAGACATCTAAAGGCTTTGCAGACTTCATGTGTCTGACGAAACTTGTTGAACCTTATCTGGTGAATGATAAACTGTATGTGGGAGTTGATTTTGAAGTCGTTTCTGTGGCTACATATTGCTAATTCGGCAGCTTCTTGCCTTTCATAAAGTCATGCTGTGAAACTACTATACCAATAAGCGATATAATGTAATGAATAAGATCGGAGAATATACTTTTTGGAGAACTTCCAGCTATCCAAGAGACGAAAAACTATATACATATGGTGTGTAACGTTCCTAGAGCTCAACTTTCACGCTGATGTCCTAGCCAAGGAAACTAGAACCAGAAACGTTTTATTTTTTCATGTAAACCATATATGGTCAGTTATTCTTGGCAATAGTTTTAATGTCAGTCAAAACTTAGTTTAAGAATATGGATAATTGATAAAATATGTATATATAGTGTGTGTAAAAGAAATAATATATATGGTGTGTATCAGTTTCTTCTAGTTCTTCATTTTATAGTCAAAGTTCCCCTGGTGGTTTTTTTAAGAAAAGCTTATATTTCAGGGCATCAACATTAATCCTTCAACTCTAAAGCATCTGATCACGAAAGAGACATATGTATTAAATAGTGGAACGTATTGATGTAATTTAATAGGTGAATACGTTCATTATTTTACCCATTTATCCAAACATGGATAAAACCAAAACAAACAGAGAAATTAACAATGTGGATTAAATACAAAAAGATGGGTAATATGATTATATGAATACGATAAAATTACACTATTATTAATTTATTTTCTTTATTACAATTCTTTTGTTATTTATAATTTGTGATATGTTAATTCTCATATAATACAACACCAATTTCTCTACCTCTTATTCATTTCATAACATCTTTTATGAAAAAAAACAAACATCATATATATATATTTCCAATGAAAGAGTATATTAAATATATTCCTTTATAAAAACCCTAAAATTATAAAAATATAAAACCTAAATCAATCTTTGCTAAAGAATCGTCTATCTCCGGTCTACAAAGAACATGAAATTGTTGGCAAGTCATATCAATAATGTTAAGTTTATTTGGCAAAAAGAAAAATGTTAAGTTGAGGCTTATCATGAGTTAAGTATCCAAACCCAACTGATAAAATTTGATTCTTACCTTTTTTTCTTTTTGATTCTTACCTTTATATATCTCTCTCTTTTTTACATTCTGCACACGTATAAAAAAGTACGGAATTTATTTTATCGCATATGGTTTCAGGATAAGATCGGCTTATCAAACTAGATATATTCCCTATCGTGAATTACAGTAGTGTGTAATTCACGATACAGAGACATGAGAATAGCATTCACTTGGCTCATGTCCTGTAATGACTATTTATGCTGTATTCGTGGTGTCACGCTTTCATAAGATCGAGTTTGCTGACGCTGGAACAGCAGAATGTGTTAGCTTAACTGAGAAGCCTCTCGGTAATAAAATCACTTGGAGGATGACCAAGTTCTCGTCGTTTGAACCTGAAATGATTCATCTCTCTAACGAATCCTTCGTTGATCAATCTTTAACTTAGTTTCCCTATTTAAAGATACTTCATACTGAGTACACACCCTATATAAGAATGCAGCACACTGAAAAACACAGCGTACTGTGTGTTTGTGTGATCAGGAGAACAAAAATTCATCAAGAATGCGTCAAATACGGAAAAATTCACAAGATTTAGCATCGGGTATGGAACATTTTAGTTTCTGAATTAGGTTTTCTTGTTTTGTGCTTGGGTTATTTATTATAAGTTGTATGAAAACTTAACGCTAAAGCCTAAATATATCATGTTATTACATACTCTTGAGAAATATTTTTAGTACAGACATTTATATAAGTTGTATGAAAACTTATATAAATATCTTTATTTAATAATGAAAATAACTTTTTAAAATAATTTTATTTTCCAAGAAAAAAACAATAGTAAAACATAACGGCTTACTAGCAAGTTTTGAACACAGAGTATTTTGTAAATTTTATTAATCTTGGTACTATACAATATATCAAGAAGTCAAATAAAGTACCTTAAACTAAATTTTTCTTCTAATTACACAACAGAACAAACAAAAAAGTCTCGCCACATAACAACTCTCGAGTCTCGAGTCCTTGATACCAATCAAGTTTGTTGTCACTAGGCCGCACCGGTTCCAGATATCAAATTGTAAGAAGCTTCCTTATCTTCTGCTCGTCTTGTCCTTTCCAAAAGCTTAACACAGTCGTAAAACATAGCATCAATGTCAATCATAATCCCATTACCTGATGTACTCTTGGTCTATAAAAGAAAAAAGACTTACCAAGTCTTGGCCGAAAGATAGATCCTTTCGCTTTCATTTTCGTACTCACTCCACTTTGGGATGGTTTCGTGTCTTTACCGCTGCTCTCTCCCGGTGTAAAACCCGAGACTCTGCTAACTTTCTCGTGGTACACAGCCGGAGGTGAAAGCCTTAGTCGAGGCAAGCTCTCTATCTGTACCAGTCTCTGATCTTTCTGTAGCTTCGTTAGCATTTCAAACTGCAGCGTTAAACGATAACAACGAAGTTTACTGTTATGCATTATTATTATTATTTTTATAATTATAATAAAAAGATCTGATATGGATAGCTTGCTTACTCGTGATATTTGCTGGCTATGAGAATGATCGATCATTTCATTCTCATAAGAGTAAGGCGAAGTGCGTTGTGAAGTTCCCGTGCTTGAAGAAACTGTGCTTATCAGTCCGTAGTCTAGATAGAATGATTTACCTTTAGATGAACTTTGAGTGGTCTTCTTGGTCATACAAACAGGACAACCTGATGAAGATGATGACGTTTCACTCTCCGACACTTCACATTGCAGATGTGTTGCATGGCCACAGTTGAAAACACGTACACGAAGAGTAGAGAACGTCTTGGTGAGTGGACAATTGCATATACAACAAAGCAAACTTCTTGGTGCATACCCGTGAGAAGCACCTTTCTTGAGTAGACTCATGGTGTAGAATGTATCCTCTTCGATTAAAGACTTTGCCGTATCCTGTCTCGAGATAGAGACTGAGAGTTTTAATAAAACATCTGAATAGAGATTAACCAACCAAATGCATTAGAGATTGTATACACTACCAGTATTCTCCGCTCAAAGCCATATGTTCCAAGCATTCCCAGTATTGTAAGTTTGAAATCACCAAACTCTTGAGTACCGTTGTCAGAAAGAAGTTTCGACATGATTGTTGGAAGTCGAACATATCCTATCATTCCTTCAACAATCTCTTTGATAAACTGAGACATGAGCTTCCTCAGGATCTGTGTCAAAGCCGTATCAGATCGTGGAATCCTCCACTTGATTGTCTCAACTGCTTCATCTACACGCAGTTCCAATGATTTAAAACTGGCAGGGCCTTTGTTTATTTCATCGACATTCCTTGGTTCCCGATATGAATCCATCAAAGGCTCAGAGAAACTGCGTGAAGCAAATATTAAAGAGTAACTATGACGTGAGTATTAATTAGCATGATGAGAAATTGATTAGTGGTAATCAGATATCATCAGGCTTACGTGTCAAGAAAGCGAAACCAAAGAATCTCCGACTCTTCAGGATTAAGGCGAGGAGTGTTGCGTTGACACAGTCCTATACAGGCTTGCAGAACACCTTGTATGTCATTTACCTGAAAGGATCAGAAAGAGTATGAGAGAATTATACAGAGCGAATTTTCTTATTGTTAAGAAATGTACGGACCTCCTTTAACTCTAGAGCACTAGTGGATTGTTCCAAGGTGGCTACTTCGCTAGCACCCAACTTTAGTTCTGAGATTAGGCAAGTGACTGCATTTTCAAGCGCGACAAATTTTTCACCAAGTCCAGAGAGTGTAAGTGACAACGCACTTGCTGCATCACCAACCCTCTCCAAGAGAAATGCTGCTGCATCTGCAATTCCATATTTTTGGCAGAGGCGTAGACAGTGTTCCACCCTGTAGTTATCAAATGTTTCGAGGAATCTCAAGACTGACTTCGGTTCATACTTGCATAGTAGCTGTAAAAATTACACAAAGAATTATCAGCACTGCAACAATTCGATGATTCCAAATAATCCCAAGGACCCATACAAAAATAAAAGAGCAATAAAGAAAAGGCTGTAAGCTCGCAAGAAAATTGATATCTATTAGAAGATTAGCTACGTTTAAGATCTAACTAATGCATTTGATAAGGTAAAATCGAGACAGCAGAGAGAGATTCAACTGAGAAGGTTTTCATAATTGCTTTACCTCCAAGTAAAGCTCAATCATGTCATCAGTCACATTGACTGGATTATCTTGGATGAATTTGGGAAAGCCATTAAGTTCTTCCAAATAAAGCTCAGTCTCTTTGGGCATACTCCTTATAATGTTTTCACCCAAACTATCCACCGCTTCATGTTTCCTTAGACGAGAAAAATCAAGACTCCCAGACAAGTGAACCTCAATGACAGTCTTGAGATAAAGGAACAAGCTTCTTGGATGAGAATGGAGCTGCTCTTGAACGCGTGTGATGTTGTCTTTCAGATTATCAATGATCAGGAAGAATGTTCCCTCTCTGCAAAAAAAAAGCCAGACATTCAAATATTATCCGGGTCCTCTAGACCTAATCAATAGAGAAAATAAATCCACATATAGTAGTTACCTGCTTAATTCAAGGAGCTCAGCAATCCTGTCAATTATTGCAGATTGAAAAGCAGTGAATTCATCCCCACTCAACTGTGAAAGCATCTTGTTCACATAGCAAAACGAATGTATGGGTTCATCTGCCTCTTTCATGTAGCTTTCTAAAGCAGCAACGTACCGTCGACCAATAGTATGAATATAGCCACAGACCTGAAAATTAAAGACCATAAACAGATATTAAGGAGAATATTTCAGAGTAAGCATTGTAAGTCTACCAAGAGGATACCTGATAAAAATGTGCCTTCTCACAAAGCTGAGACACATAAGCTACATCCCAATCAGTCTCCGGTACAGCTTGCAGAAGGTTTAGAAATTGGTTCTCTCTCATTTTAGGAGACATGTTATAAGTCGGAAGAATGTGATCTGATGTTAAGTAGTCTAAAACTTGTGCCAATACGCTCTTGGGAACGCTAGCTCTACCACGTGCTGCATAATATGCAACAAACTCAAATAGATGACTTGTATCATCCTTAGAGGGCCACTTTTTATCTGATTTTGAATCATCTGGATACCCAGATTCATCAAGTTGACTTAAGCCCCCATCAATAACCTGAACTAGGGAATCTATCACATTATGTATCAACATATCGTTACATCTTGTTTCCGGGATACTGCCATCGGTCTTGGACTCCAAACTTACTTCACCGGACTCCAGCAAATGACTCTCATGATCTACCATTTCACTTTCTGCAAACGCATATCTTAGGACATCTAAAGTGGCTTCAGTATCCATCTCTAGCAGATGGTAGAGGTTCAAGTAAATCCGTGGAGATGTTACACATCTACTAGAATCATGGGCGTTTGATTTCTCCAGTAGAAACTGAATCAACTCAGTCCTAAGGGATGGCAAGCGCGTAGGCACCAGGGTTCCATGCCCTGCAGATAAAACCCAAAATGGATTAAGTTTGTGAGAGGAAAATGACTATACAAGTTAATAGGTTATCACCGGATACCATACTAAGTCAATTGCTGATCAAAACATTCAGTGAAACCATAGTAGAATCCTACCTGGTGGAAAAGCCAAACCAAGAAAGCAGTACTTTAGATAAACAAGCATTCGGTACCTGAATAAGAAACAGATGGAAAAAAAAGACTCGTCACTAATCGGCTGCACCACTATACCTTTGTTTATATAAATAATTATATAGGGTTATACAAAAGCATTGCAATTAGCTATATGTATATATGCGTTATATAGGATTAACGCCATGTTAGATGGAAAGGAATGGGCCTTTTGAATTCTAGGTTTTCCTCTCAAGCGAGGTGGGGACTCTCAAGTTCAGTTTGCGTTATATAGGAACAAACTGCAACGACTTCACATAACATACCCAATGGCTGTAGCCCTTTGTCTCTCACTGTTCCGAAAGACAATCAAAAGCTCCTCCAGAGGTGACCTGAAATCATCCAAACCTTTGTTGAAAAGATAGAGCAAGGCCCCATAAAGCCCATGCTCACGGCAAATTCTGACAACCTAAGTACAAATGAGGAAAATGTCAATATTCAACCATAATACTACATCAACTTATTGAAAAAAGATCAAACGGACACGTGGAATTGTCTGCAAAGACCTGATTGAAATCTAAGGAAGAAATATCCATGTGAAGAACACACTGCTCAATTCTTTGTAGCCATCCTTTCCTACTATAATGTTCTACCAGAGCTTGCATAATCTGAGATGAAAAGAAAAATCACAAAACAAATACCACGAAACTCTTGAGGAAATAACTTATAATTTCACAAAAGATACCTCTGGAGGAAGCGATCCAAGCATATCCTTTAAGATATAAGGCTCCAAAAGCTCCAAAAATGTATCTAGACAGAAGAAAATTAATAGTCAACAACCGATTAAATCAAGATCAAACTGTGCGCAAAAAGAACAACAGATTCCACAGCATGTGTATTCTTCACTACTTTATGGATTCAAAAAGTAATAGAAAGATACATGTTACGCAGCACATGTATGTGTATGCATTATGAAAATGGCACATATAAGAAAAAAACTAATCCAAAGGTGATACCAACATAAGCTATTCTAAGAACGGTAGACTAAAAACCTCCTTAAGGAGTTAAAAGAAGAGAGAAACCGAATAAGATAACCTATACGGAACTAGTCACAGTCCTCATGTAGTAAGCATACTTGAAACATTCAAATAGTTGGAATGGTATTGAACCCCTTCCTTGATAAAACGTAGAACCAAAATAACGAAGTTGATGGATATATCTGAAGAATATACCTCTTTGTTGTACAGCCACAAATCTGGAAAATATCTCATCGAAGAGCAAATCCATCCTGTTAATATGAACACAGAATTCAACGGCAACACCACCAACACGATTGTATTGTTCCTCTACCTCTAAGTTGACATCATTGGTTCCACTGCTTGGCTCATGAGTTACTCCGTTCTTTTCAATCTGACTGGAAAATGCTATTGTGATATAAGAAAATACTTCATCTACATAGGAAAGTAGCAGCTCTGCTAAACTGGGTGCTATGGCTTCCCTTATGGCGTCAACAGTTTTGGGGAGGTCAACAACCCCATGAGCTTGCCCATTAAAAAGTGACATGGCCATGTTAAAAGCACCCATCCAGTCACCTCCTCTCCTTAAAACATCAACCCGCTCCTTCCATGGCAAAAGTCTGGAGATAACAAGACGCGCAGTCCCGAGAATATATACTGAAGCCCCTCTGACACCCACAGAGTTGTGATAAGCTTTCTCAGGATTTCCAAAGACATTTGTAAAGTACGTATGATAAGAAATCAGGTCATTCCCCGAAGAACCATCCACAGAAAAGCTTGTCTGGTGAATTACTACACCATCTCTTGTGAACAGATACAAATGGCCCGTCACAGTTGGGATCACCAGTAACTGAGTATGCAGAGAAAAACAGAGAACTCATGAATATGCATTTGCTTAGATACTTATCTATATTCGTATACACACCTGATCATCCAGCCAAACCACACCAATAGCAGCACTGTCAAGCGACCATTTCGCATATTCCTTTAGTTTTGATTTTACCAACTTGGCAACCTGAACTCTACGATCCCACGCAATGGCAAGAAACGAAACCCTATCTTCAGCCTCCTTGGAAGAGTTTTCTGCAAAATTCTTAAAAAAGGTTAAGTAAAACAGTATAAGCAAGGTACACAGTTTTAATCGGAGAAGAATCGTGATTACCCATTGAACATTTCCAGGCAGTGTATGGGATGGAACCCTCCCGAACCCCTTCAGGCCTAGGAAGTTGTGCATACACCTCCAAATCTGGAATGAGCTTTACCTATAGAAAACATAAGAGGCTCATTTCTAGAACCATAATCGGTACAATGAACATGGAAAGATGTTTGGAATCCTTACCACCAGTACAGTTTGATAGGTTACAAATACGACAACCCCTTCTTCCTCCGCAGACGAATCCTCATTAAAGAGCTTCCAACTTGAATCAACCCCAACAACACCTCCCACCAAGCTGCTTATACTGCTGGACGGAGTTGCAGTGTTACCCGCCTTAGAAGAGGCCAAGGAGCTTCCAAGAATTTCATCAGGCAGAGGTGATGCCGAGAGGACCATTCCATTTTTTTGTCCATCGAGAAGACACTGATGCAATCAAAACAGCGTACAAACCCATTCATCAAAGCCAGTAAGGCTGAACAGGACAACCGTACAAAACAGACACAAAATCACAAGCAAACATGATTTTTACCTGTGTTTTTACTGTATACATATTCAACAGCAGAGTCCAAGAGAAAGTATGTTTGAAAACAACACCCTTAGTGTCACTTGTAATTATTTTAAATATGCGAGAACCTTGAGAATCCCGGCCTAGAAAAAACGCATATACTACTGGAGCAGTGTGTTCAGTGATCACTTTTGCTGCCGACGCTCTCTGCACGTCCCAAACTGTAACATGTCCATCACCATAACCGGCTAGCAGGAGGGCCCCTTGCTGATTGAAGCAAACTGAGGTAACCGGAGACTGAGATCTTTCTCCTTGTAAACCAAGCCAAATCATCTACGATTATGTGAACATAAATGTGAATCATTTGGGCAAATATCTACCCAGATAATACCAGAATTCCCTTATACAAATAACCTATAAATGGACATAAGCAATAATGTATAAGAAAACCTTTGATTCCATCTGATCTGCAGTATCGGGAGAATATTTACTTGGTACAACGATGATGACCCCCTTGGACATACCCACCGCAATAAAATTCAAATGAACCGCCAAAACCTGAGGAGAACCATGGTCTCGCTTAAATGCCTGGGATGAAATGGTTCGGCTGATGATATTGCTAGCATCAACATCAAAGTAACCTAAATTCGTCGAACCGATCTTAACACCCTCAAGTCTCATCGGCTGAGCAGCAGCTCCTTCCTCCCAATGCAAACCAGTATACGCTTGTTTCTTCTCAAACTCTTCAGCCAAGACAAGCTGCTTCCTAAAAGATCGCGATTTCAGTTTCTCCCTTTTACTCATCCTTTCCTTTTCCAACTCCTCAATCCTCTCTTCTACAAGCTCCGAAATGCCAGATAATTCTGAGCTCCCATCATCAGGAATAAAAGCATCCCCTCCTTCTTCTTCTTCTTTAGAATCCGGTAAAATTACATCTGAATCCTCATTCTTAACATCTTCAGCACTTGACTCCTCATCATTACTTACCCTAACATCATCAGAACCATTCAAATGTAAAGACTCTAAAGAAGAAGCAACAAACATTGTCTCATCTCCGGCGTCTTGTACAACATCAACAACACCAGAGGAGGAGGCAGTGACTAAGTCAGGCTTTGAGTTTTTATCATAATCAACAATATCACTAGCTTGAACTTCCATTACTTTAGCTTCGTTATCTTGACTTGCAACTACAACTGCATCATCCTCATCCTTATCCTTATCCACAGAAACAGAATCTCCATTTGATGACAAGACTTCATGATCTTCTTCTTCTCCCAAAAGCAACTCGCTACTGGCACTACTGCTAGCTCTCCTCGACTTGATGATAGCAGCGTGTGGCGTAGGAACCAATCTGGAAGCAGCCACAGCAGCCGCAAGCGCCGCGCCGGGCTTCGCATTGGACCGTACTCCTGCGAACAGCGACGGCAGCGGCAACTGCCTCAGCGAAGTAGTCGGAGCCGGATTCCTCCGCGCCGGATCGGTTAATAATCCGCGATGGAATTCGGATTGAGGTCTCGCCGCGGCACGGCGGTTAAGTTGCTCTGTGGCTGACGGCGGAGGTGATGGCGGTGGTGGAGAAGAAGAGGGAGATGAAGAGCTGGAGGCGTTGAGGATTTCGTCGACTGTACGGTGAGGGACGGAGGAAGGATCCGAATCGGGTTCGGAGTCGGAGTCGGATACTAGAAACGAATCGAGATCGAGTTCCATTTTCGACTTATTCATCTCTGTGAACTTTCTCTCTCTAGTCTCTAATAAGTCAAGTAGCCGATTGGTTCTTCCAACTCTCCGACGGACTCGTCACCGCCGATGATCTGAGAAAAGAGCCAATAATAAGGGGAAAAAAACAATAAATTAGATTTTTTTAAAAAAAGAAAAAAAGAAAGAGGGTAAACTTCTGAGTCAGAGAGAAGGTTTCAGTAGAAAGCGTCTTTCTGAGACAAGTTTTAGCTATTTACACTTTTACGGCACTATAAAAGTAACACCACTATCAGCTATTTATGCTTTTAGAACATCATGATTAGTTATTCATATTGGACCTCAAATTCTGATTTTTTATATTCTAGTTAATCCCACATTATATGTTACTTATAGTTTAGAACATTATGTTTAATTACTTACACAATTACACCGAGTTTATAAGTAATTTATACTAATAGGATAACATTTTTAGTTACATTACGTACAATCAATAACTCTTTCCAAATGGAAGTCTAGTTTTCATATTCTCCCTTTTTAAGTTTAAATCAGAAAAGAGACTGCAAATTCGAAGTTGAATAGATGATATAACAAATGGACCAAACTGTAGTAGTAATGTCTGAAAATGCCAAAACTGAAAATCTCAAATCAACTAAAGCAGTACAACACATTGTAAAAAAAAGTTAAAACAAAGGAGACTCTCTAATCGAACAAGCCGAATCCAAGATCTCCATCGCTCTCTTCTGCTGGCTCGTCCTTCTTCTCTTCCTTGGCAGGGGCAGCTGCTGCGGCAGCTCCAGCAGCAGCAGGTGCGGCGGCAGAAACCGGTGCACCACCTCCACCGCCACCAGCACCGACATTCATGATGAGGTCGGTGACGTTACGCTTCTCAGCCATCTTGGCGAATAGCATTGGCCAGTATGACTCGATCTCTACACCAGCGGCTTTCACCAAAGTCGCAATCTTGTCAGACTGTTGAAAATAGGGTCAAAGGATACAAACATTAGCAAAGCATTTTTTTTATTAACCCAGAACAAAGACACTACAATCGAAATGGCTACATCAAAACAAACTAAGAAGTTATCTAGGGTAGATTCGATACTAATAGAAACATGTTAAACTGTTAAAAAAAACACAACATGTCTTCGAGTCAGGGTAAAAGATAGGGAATAAAACACAACACCAAACTTCTAATTAGACAACCTAGCTTATTATATGATACATAAAGCCCAAAATGAGTATTGAGACACAACACAAGAAAGCCTCGACGACAAGATGAAAACGAATAGCTACTAGAGATCTAGAAGAAGGAAGCAAGCATACAGTGATGGCAATGCCTTCGTCCTCAAGGATCATAACAGCGTAGCTGCAAGCAAGTTCTCCTACTGTCGACATTGTCTCTGCAACCAAAAACAGTAAACACACAATTTCAAAATCTCAACAACAGCAAATGTAACAAAATATATGTATATATCAAACATTTGCAAATCGAACAAGAGAATCCTCAAACCGAAGACTAGTGAGCAAAACAGTAACGAAGAAGAAATAAGAAACAAACGTTGAGGTAGAAGAAGAACAAGTACCTCAGACTGCGATTGGAACCCTCGGTAATTTTCTTAGATGGCGCCGCGGAAATGACAAGATTAGGGTTCGCAGTGTTCTCAATCGAGATTTATAAATAAACACCTCCAGAAATTCTAGGCTTAGGGTTTCTTATAAGGCCCATTGGGCCCTTCTTCTGTTAATTCGACTTTTCTATTAATTAAGTGTGTTGTTAAAGAACGAAAGGCTTTTATCAAGCTAGACATCACGCAGTTTCATGTCCCTGAGAAAAACAGCACGGCTTGCGAATCCCGGATGTCTAAAATTATCTCATATGGGAGGAGTAGAAAGCTATGGGCCCAATAATAACTAAATGGGCCATAAAGGCGTTACTTAGGGGGGTGCGTTACATGTGATCACAGCCCATGTGAGTGGTAAAGGCTCTCTGTTCCACCGGAGATGAAGAAGATATAGCCGACGAACTTGTTGTTGAGTAAAAAAACAGTTATTATCGTCGGGTATCTCTCTCTCAACCAAAATTATCCACATCGAAAACAAAACACACGAGTCTGGTATGCCGACAAAATTCTCCATTTCTTCTTTTCTTATACATCATCATATGTTTTGGTTGTTTCGTAGATCTCTTTTTGTTCCCTCCCTAAATAAAAATAAAAACAAACCCTAGTTACAAAAAAAAGTTCAGATTTTTCCCTTGTTTCTGAGCTGATCTGGTGAGTAATTTGCTTCTGGGTCTCGATTATATTTGGTTCCTTTTAATGGGTTTTGCTTGATTTTGATTCTGGGGAGATTTGTGAGTCACGATCTCGAATCCGATTGGATGCGCTTCGAGTACTGTTGAAAATTTGACTGCTTTATAAGGGAAACTGGATCTGGAATCAAACAAAAAAACTTTTCTTTTTACAAAGTTTTTATCTTTGTAGCATTTACTTCGTTACCGTTATACTTCTGTTTCATAGCAGCAAATGAACTTCATTTCTGCTGTATCTCTGCCACTAAAAGAACCTTGTAACCATCTTTTCATCTCCACTTAACAACAATAAACACTCTTATTCTGTGTAGAAAAGAAAACAAAAAAGAAAGGGCATTTCTCATTTCACCCCAATTCTACTTCCCTCTTTCTTTTGGTTATGTGGTTCACCAGATATAATTATTGGTTTGACCAGATATGTCTGACGCGCGAGATGTTGACGACCGTGTGGATTTTGAGGAAGGGAGCTACAGTGAGATGGAGGATGAAGTGGAGGAGGAGCAAGTAGAGGAGTATGTTGAGGAAGAGGAAGAAGACGAGGATGATGATGAAGAAGAGGGTGGCAATCAAGAACATGAAGTGGAGGATTATGGTGGTGGTGAGAGGAAAGGAGGGGATAATAGGGAGGAGTTAGCTGAAGAAGATGATGATGATGATAACCATATCGATATTGAGACAGGTGAAGATGATGACGATAACCATATCGATATCGAGACAGCTGAAGATGATGAGAAATCGGCATCTCCTATTGATGAAGAAGAGAGGGAGAAGTACTCCCATCTTCTCTCGCTTCCTCCTCACGGCTCTGAAGTTTTCATCGGTGGCCTCCCGAGGGATGTCGGAGAAGAGGACCTGAGGGATCTATGTGAAGTGATAGGCGAGATCTTTGAGGTTGGAACAATGATAATCTTTGTGTACTATATAAGCATGAATGAACCTCTTTGTATTTACGGCTGACTTTTTAACTTTTTTTTTTTGGTTAGGTGAGACTGATGAAAGATAGGGACTCTGGTGAGAGCAAAGGCTATGCTTTTGTAGGTTTTAAAACCAAAGACGTTGCACAGAAGGCCATTGAGGAGTTGCACAGCAAAGAGTTTAAGGTAATCTCAACCACTAACTTATCAATTATTGCTAGTTTACATTGTATTGTACTTATCTTCTTCTTTTCTGTACAGGGGAAAACTATAAGATGCTCTCTTTCTGAAACTAAGAACAGATTGTTTATTGGTAACATCCCAAAGAATTGGACTGAGGATGAGTTTAGAAAGGTCGTTGAGGAGGTTGGTCCTGGGGTAGAGAACATCGAGCTCATAAAAGTAAGAGGTTTTGATCAATCTAGGAGGATGATCTTTTACTTGATTCATTGACTAATTATCTTCTTAATGCTTGTAGGACCCAACAAACTCCACCCGTAACCGTGGTTTTGCATTTGTTCTATACTATAACAATGCATGTGCTGACTATTCAAGGCAGAAAATGATTGATTCTAACTTTAAGCTGGAGGGTAACGCTCCAACAGTGACGTGGGCTGACCCAAAAAGCTCTCCTGAGAATTCAGCTGCTGCTGCTCAGGTACACTCTGTAAACAGAGGGTTTACTCTATCTGCACCAAGTCCTATCATTAGCACTTCTTTTGACTAATCACTTTTTTTTGTGCTATATACTCAGGTGAAAGCTCTTTATGTGAAGAACATTCCAGAGAACACCTCAACGGAGCAACTGAAAGAACTCTTTCAGAGGCATGGGGAAGTGACTAAAATCGTCACACCTCCTGGGAAGGGTGGAAAGCGTGATTTTGGGTTCGTCCACTATGCTGAAAGGTCTAGTGCACTGAGGGCTGTTAAAGATTCTGAGAGATATGAAATCAACGGTAAATTATTGAAACACTGGACTTTTAAAAGTGTTTGTTTATTTGGTCCCGAGAGATGTTATTGAGTAACGCATCTGACCAACTTGCAACCTACAGGTCAACCGCTAGAAGTTGTGCTTGCTAAGCCCCAAGCTGAAAGGAAACATGACTCTTCTTATACTTACGGTGCTGCACCTACACCTGCTCCTTTTGCGCTTCCCACATTCGGTGGTTTTGCTGCGCCTGCTTATGGTGCTATGGGGTCTGGTTTGGGTATTGCCGGTAGCTTTAGTCAGGTACATATATATGTTTTAAAGAAAATACATGTTTGTCATCTTATAAGAAACCATTATCAGCCGTTTGTGTGTAAACTTTGGTTTTTTAAATTCTTACATTGAGCAGCCAATGATCTATGGTAGAGGATCAATGCCAACAGGGATGCAAATGGTTCCAATGCTTCTTCCTGATGGCCGTGTTGGCTATGTTCTGTAAGTCACAATTGTTCTTCTAAACTAAAATTCTGATTCTTTTCTTTTGGATTAAAAAACCAATATGGGGTTGTATGGAATGTGCAGGCAGCAGCCTGGTATGCAGATGGCACCACCACCACCACCACAAAGACCCAGAAGAGGTGACCGGAATAATGGCTCAAGCAGAGGGTCAGGGCGAGAGAACAGTGATGATCATGATGGTAGCCGAGGAGGAGGCCGAAGGTACAGGCCCTACTAAGCATCCCAGCTAATAGAAAGAAAAAAAGAAGCAAGTAGAAAAAAGAGAAAGCTGTATTGGATGTCTGTTTGTAGTTTGTTTCTTTCTTTGTGTTATAAAAATGTGAAATCGAAAACTTGCGGTTTCTAGTTTGATAAGGAGATTGCTGAGGGGGTTAGGGTTGAGTGGTATGATCATATTTTCTTTTTTAAGTTATGAGACTTTAATAATATCAGTTAACTTCAAGAACTTATTATTTTTAGTGTGCTAATCAGTTTATGTTTTGATTATGAAATTTATCTATCTTGTTTAATATCATAACAAAATGAAACTGAGAATCCAACCGAGTTTTTGGTGGAGACTGCTCATAGATATCACCTGTGATTAGTTACTTGTACAACAATTAATCACTGGTTCTCATATCACTATAAGAACATAAAGTAACAAATGAATCATATCCTTTTAACTATTACAACAAATGTAATGTGGTTTGAGAAGAGCCATCCATCTACATTGGAGGGAAATCTGAGAGCTTTCCAACGATGTTTTGGTTGATTGATTGTTGTTTGAATCAAGGGGCGACGTCCGAATGAGTTGGAAACTCAAGGCCTTGAAGTGAAGTTATGTTATTGAGATCGTCTTTAGAGTACAATGGGAGAAGCCAAAACGCCTTCTTCTTCCCAAAAACCTTCACCAAAAGAGTTTGGTCAAAATTAACTAAAGATTTTCCATGGAAGGATGGAGACAAAAGACTCACCTGCTCGAAGTTTTTCTTCTTTCCCAAGTCATATTTCCATCTGACATCTCCGTTCTTCTCATGAACCTGAAAAAAAAAACAATGATTTAGCGAAGACTATCTTATATTCAAGCTAGAGAACTGTTTACTGAAAGCTAACACACCTCGACTGAAGTAGTGTTTGTTGAGAGAAGAGAGAGATGCATGACTACGAAACAGAGAAGGCTGAGAACGAACGCTAAGTTAAGAACTGCATCAAGGTGATATAGAATCTGTAAGAAACATAAAGAGAATGAAAATGAGACAACAAAAAGCTACGCACTTTCTGGGGGGGGAAAAGAACCGTACTACACTAACCGAAAGCCAGAACTAGGGATGCTAGTTGACCCGGGGAAGAGGAATGCTTGATAGCTTGGCTGAAGAATTCAATGAAACTAGGAAGCAGGACTACAACGTCCAACAATGTCTCGAGAAACGTATACAACTACAAAACGAAAAATACGGTACACAACTAATCATAACCGAGTAATGCACATCATACATGGTTCCCATAACCATAAGATAACAACTTGAAAGGAGTTTATTACCAGAAAGAGAAGGAAGAACTTGTAGTTACGCGCTCCAACACAGTTAACAATCCAAACACAATGATGATCCATCTTGAGAACACATCTTTGACCTGCATAAGGACACATGAACCGAGTAAAGCTTTCATTCTATGACTGTGCATTTGCACTTACTTCTAAGCAGAACAGAGCATAAGCTAAATTGGGTTTTGCCTTACAGACAGAACAGTGATGGCAACGAGGCGGCTTTACATTCCGACATTTCGGACAGTAACCAAAAGCTCCTTGTTCTGTCGAAGCACCAGCCTCCAAACTATCACCACCAAGCTCTCTTCTGAAATGCTCAGGAACAGAACCTGGGTCCGTAAACACTACAGTGAAGTAGCTCCACAACAGCATTATCAACTGCAAAGGATGAGACTTTTAAGAATCAAAACCCTAATCATAAAGGATAAGACCTTAAGCAGCAAAACCCATAGAATATCAAAACCCTAATTTGAAAGGATGAGACTTTTAAGCATCATTTCAAAAACCCTAATCTTAAAGGATAAGACTTTAAGCAGCAAAACCATAATCTGAAAGGAAGAGACTTTGAAATTACCAAGAAGTGGAAGACCAAGATGATTAAGCAGGCGAGAGCAGAGAGAGCTCTATGGTCGGTTTCGACTAAGATCGGCCACCATGTGTTGACGACGACGGCGTAGTAAGATACTGCGACGAAGGCGAGGACGAGAAGGATCATGAAGTAGCCGAGGACTTTCAGACCGGAGCAGAACCGGAAGAGGTTCATTTCCAGCCGGGTTAAAGGGATAATCGGGGCGGGTCTTCGGGTCCGAGCTGGGAACAACCGTCGTAAGATATTCGGAGCCACGGTGGCTGAGAGAGGATTTTAATGAGGGATCGGAGTTTGCTTGGTTCGGAGGACGACGGTGGATTGATTCTATTCGTCGTCGTGTTGGTTAGTCCTAACCGATTTGGAGTAAACTTCAGAAGGTTCGTTGTTTCGTAACAGCCTCTTCTGTTGCAATATTTTAATGGGCCTGGATATTGCAGCCCAAATGTTGTTTTTCACCTGACGTTTTAACCGGAACTAGTCTACAGTGGTTTTGTTTTGCTGTTGTTTTATTAAACTCAAATGTACGGTTTATTTATTCTTTTGAAGTAATTAGAGATTTTCATTTGATTTATCTGCGGGACGAACCCCTAATGCATATAAGTTTTGATCATAACAAGAAGTTCATAACAGAAGTTTCTTGAAACCTGTCCTTCCTTGCAGCAGTTTTAGAGGGAAGCTGCTGCGAAAAAAGTGAAAACTGAACATTTTCAAGCTATATATATATATATATATATATATATATATATATATATATATATATATATATTTGCTCTTACTAGTATTTGAATCACAAACAGGCTACATTTTTGCACAAAAGACTACCATGGTAGATAGAAATCTCTGGATTCTTGTGGTACAATTAAAGGAATCCAAGATCTAGCAAAGCAGCACAGTCAGCAATCACCTAATCCAAGATTCTGGAGCTAGCAACAAAGTAAAGCTCATGTAGTCTTTCTAGAGTTGTCGGATGATTCATCAGACTCTTCTATGCTCTGCATAACTTGCTGGACACCCTCATGGTAACCTTTGATAAAGCTTGCAAGAGCATCTTTGTAATTAGAAGCTCGTGTCATGTACACACGATGTAAGGCAGGCCTTAAAAAAGTCTCCATCCCACCTCTTGCAGCTACCGCTGTAACGGAAATTAAATGAAAAAAAAACATGCGATTATTATGGAATGAAAATGATAAGACAATAGTAGTAGGTGGGCTGGTTCATACCAAGATCTTCCAAAACAGAGGGCTCTTTGGTCTCAGTATCTTTGGATTGTTTCTTAGGTTCAGCATCACCCTGCTTCTTGTAATCATTGGGTCGAAGCTCAGGACCTCCTTGAAGCTTCCTTCAACACCTAAATTTACAAACAAAAATTAAAGATTTCATCCAAATGGTTAGCATTGAGATTTTTTTTTTTTTTTTTCATCACTGATAACTACTATGGGCACAGTGAGGAGGAGTGAATTACAGAGCTCTCCTATCAATGTTTACGCACAACAATCAAAAAAATCACAGTATACATGAAGGATTCAAATCTATTCTATTAATTTTGCAGTTTGACCTATTGATAAAAGTTGTGTCCACTTTTTGAATTTTATATAACTGTCATTCAATCAATTTTTGATACACCTTATTTGGATTTAGATAACTGCCTAAACTAATTATTTTCACGATATAAACCAAAACTAATTATTTTATAATGATATCTATTTTAAAATCACGAACACCATTTTTTATCTATAAGAAAATCAGTTATCGATCTTCTTCCAGAATTCAGTTCGATTATATTTTTCTATTATTTTGATAAACATTGAATTTCTTAGGATTTAATCCAACTGCAGGAACCCAGTAAAAAAACAGTTATGTTTCTCAGAAATCATTCATGCAATAATTTGAAAAGTGATGAATCTGAGTTTCACATTGGCAAGAAATTGTGCTTCTGTTACACCACGATGAGGGACAAAGCAACCGATTTCAGGACAGTGGAGAACTTGGGTGGTGACTGCCCGTGATGTCTCATCAAATTCGGCCAACAAATCGAGTTTATCAAAACTGGATGTTAATCAACAAGCGTCGAATTTTTATGCATAAATGAGAAGGAAACAACAAATAAGTAGATCTATTACGTTAAAATGGTAGGCGGCGCTGGAGAAAAAAAATTGCAGAAAGATAGAAAACTCTTAAGGAAGAAGACAAAATATTTACATGTTTGCCATTAATGACAAAAACAACGAAAACAAAATGATAGAAAACGTTTCGAACACACGATATCTTCGGAACATGCCCGCCTCTGTTTTTCACCACTAGACCACAGTGTTCTTCGGCTTGTGTAGTGAAGATAATTTTAGAAATAGATGCATTATCAGAAAATTAAGAAAACATATAATTACATATTTTATCAACTTATTTTCATTATATTCACTGATAGGTTTTAAGAATTTTAATCTGGAACTTGAACTAATAGGAATATATATATATATAACAGAATTAAATTTAATTCAAAAGTTATATTCAGTTTTTATTGTGAGTTGGGTTTGATATTGGTTTCCGGATATAACACTTTAAGAACCATGTTTAACAGAGTATGAGACTTTGATTTTGGAATCGATTCCGAATTTGGTTTTCCTAGGTACAAATATTCTTGAGTAATTATGCTAGGTAACTTCTAAAAAAACATAATATGTTGTAAAGCTTAGGAATAAAGTTTAGAAATGCTGAAATTTATATTGTACAAGTGTATAGTTATGCAAATTGATATATTTAATATAACTATCAAGAATATATATTAAATTAAATTAATATTAAACACAAATATAAAAATAAAATTTCTCAAAAAGAATTTAAGTGCAACAATAACGAAGAAGTTCCATAGTGATAAATTCTTATTTTTTAGGAATATCATATTTTTTGTATATCGAACTCCTTATTATGGAACTTCTTTGTTGTTGTTTATCTATATCGAACTCCTTATCATACTAATTTCAATTTTAAATTGTGTATATTTTTTGCAGCTATATTTGTAGGTTCAGAGATGTGAGAGAAAAATTAAATATATCCTAGAGAAAAATTAATATTCAAAGATATAATTGTTACAACCTGGATTTTATAAAAATTATATTCCTTAAAAATATAAAAATATATATATCTGTCTTTTTAAAAATGGATCATAAATTTGATTCAACTATTTGAAGCGATTGATTTGCGGATGCGGGTTATGAGTATTTTATTCGGAGTGGATGCGGGTTCGTAGATTTGGATAGCGGGTACCCGCCGACTCGAAAAGCATTAAAAAAATAAAAATAAAAAGAAAAGTAAATACTTTTTTAAAAAAATACGGTAATTTAGAAAACAATTTTAAGTTTTTAAAATATATAATTTTATTATAAATATATTTTATATTTTTATAATATAATATTAAATTAAATAATTATTTTTAAAAAAATTATAACCCGCGGATAATCGCAAAACTAAATGGGGCGGGAGCCGGTAAAAATTATTTGTTTGCTGGTTCTGCATGTCATATGTTTTTGACCAAAACAAAATTGAAACTTGCGGGTTGGCGAGTTTGACAGGCAACCAAGCTCTGATCGAACATATACCGAATCAATTTTTAAATTGCTATTATTTAATAAAATATATTTTGATTAATATTTATACACAAATATAATTATAAAAAAAATAAAAATATAATCATAAAAAGACACAAATATGAAAATTAAATTAAAACAAAAAATATACCCGCCCTTTAAAGGGCGGGTAAGAATCTAGTGACTCTATAAATCTCACGAGAAATAAATATAGAGGGAAAGAAGGTAAATCTCACGAGAAATCAATCGCTCGTGCCAAGTCAATTTGCGGCGTTTAACGACGTGAGGAGGATCGGGAAGTGAAGAAGGTAAGACGATTTCTTTGAGACCGTAACGGATGTAATCGGAGACCTTACAGATACACAACCTTCAGTTTACTTGATTCTATTCGTCGTCGTGTTGGTGAGTCCTACTCCTACCGATTTGGAGTGAACTTCAGAAGGTTGGATGTTTTCGTAACGGCCTCTTCTATTGCAAAAAACTCCAAACTTGATACACCAAAATGCAAAAAGAAAATTGCTCTCAAGTCTTGTTGGCTCAATTTAATATTATCGTCAAAATCAACAAAGAAAAGATTGGAATGAATAATGTGTATTCAATCAACAAATCCATCAATCCCCACAAATTATTACTGAGAAAATAGCGGATCCTCAAATCAAAAGATAAAAGGGCCCAACATAGAGAGCAAATAAATCAAATCTTGTATCAAAATGAGAGAGAGATAGGAAGGGAATTGCAGTTATTCAGGGCGTGACTTGACGATGAAGTTCTGGCGACTGATAGGGTTCATGACGACGGGAGGACCAGCAGTTCTTGGCCATGCTTGGAGCCTCTCTTCAGTAGCAACACCCCATGCCTTGTTAGTAATAGTTCCCGGTGTAGAACCTGAAAGTTTTTTTTTATTTTTAAAAGAAACAAACACATTTAGCTTATCTACACAAATCATAGTAGCCAATAACTTGGGTTATGTCTGAATAATAGGAGAACTTGCCTCCGAAAATCTTATCATCAGAGATGACTTTGTCACAGACGTAGGCTACTACGGCAGATCCCACAAGGGCACCGACTATGTATTTGCCTCTTGACATTATTACTTGTTAACCCTCAAAACTGAATCATGTAAAAAAACAAAACATTACCATCTCATGAACAGTAATACAGATTAAACAACCATGATCAAAATATATATAATCAAGCCAAGGAAATGACACAAATCAATTTTGTAAAGCAAGTCTGTATGTATTAATGACTCTAATCGGTACTATCTCAACAATTCTCGTTTTTGAGATCTATTGTTCGAGACAAGGTTATAGATCTCGTGGGGGAAAAAAATGAATTGAAATAAATCACCGCGACGACTAACAACAACATAATCATCCGAGATCAAATCAGACACCAGAAAACATCGATTTCGAGAAAGAAGTGATTTTTACCTCGATCTAAATCACACAGACGACGAAGCTGAGAACACGACGGCGAGGAGGCGCAGGAGAATCGTTCTCTGTTGAAACTAAATGTTTGATTTACGTATCTCGAAATGACGACCCAAATCAGGTTTTCTTCGATGTACTGTGCATCAAGCGGGCCTTAATGACCCACTTATCAGATTTCTATTACCCATTGGACCTTTATGACTCCTATTAGTAAGTTGTGAAAAAAACACAAATGGGCTCAAAAGAGACACGGTGACAATTATAGTCTCAAATCAATAATAATTAAAAAAAAATATAGGGCTTGCTAATCAAGATTAGGCGGAGAGGAGTTGTCGTCTGTGAAGAACAGAGCGACAGAAGCTGCTAGAGGACGACTGAATCGTTTAGTAAATAATGTTCGAAACCTCCTTCTCTATATAATGAATATAGTATTTCTTCATTGTTTGAAACTTGAATTGAAGAAACAAAACTTTTTTCAGATGGAGTTCTGTCCTACTTGTGGGAACTTGCTGCGTTACGGTCCTTCTCAGTTCTTCTGCTCCACTTGTCCCTACATTGCCCGCATCGAAAGACAGGTTTTATTTATAATTCTTTTTTTTTTAATTAATCGAAAAAAAAAACAACTATTTTGTTTGGTGGTAAAAAAGTTTTATATCGCTCTTGTGAACAGGTTGAGATAAAGAAGAAGCAATTGCTGGTTAAGAAATCAATTGACCCTGTTTTGAAGAAAGATGATATACCTACTGGACCTGAAACTGAAGGTATTTGGTTAATAAGATTTAGTATTATAAAATCTATATCATGACCGGTTGCGAGTGTCAGTGCGATAACACTTGAATACTTAGTTTACTCATTGAGCAACCAGGGTAACAAGTACATTGATCTCTCTCTCTCTTAGCAATAGTATTGTTTTGCTGGAATTGCTTCCATCTTCGATCATATCTTTTTTTGGTTGGATTGTTTGTTTATTATCAGCACCATGCCCAAGATGCGGACACGATAAGGCATACTTCAAAACAATGCAGATTCGTTCAGCGGACGAGCCAGAATCCAGATTTTACAGATGCGTCAAGTGCGAGCAAACTTGGCGCGAAGAATGATCACCACCCCCCCTTGTGTCTCTCATTTCTTTTCTTTTTTTTTGGTTCCGCTAAATCCATCTAAACATTTAATGTCGCTCGCTCTTCGATTGGGCATATGCTTGGTTTTGTTCTGCCATTGGCAATGTCAGCAAATTTGTTTGGGATGTTTCTCAGCTCAATGAGTCTGTGATTTATGCAATTTTGATTTCCATGTTTCTATACCAACATTCACCTGAATGGAGTTTTAATTGTGAATCAATGTTATGCAAACTTCAATTATTAGGTTGGATAAAATGGCCACGTATTGCCTTGTCTTCTCTGTTAGACTTTGATTTCATTTCCTCACCTCATCCGGAGAAACCAAAATGTATTAACTGACTATTTAGATTACATCAATATAATTGATTTTCGAGATGAGAAAAAAGTAGCTAATAAGCTGTATTCCTCTGTTTATCATTTCAAGTAAAGCTGATGATTTATCACTTAAACATTGTGGTAATAAAAAAATTTGTTTTTAGTTATATAAAATTTATGCTTTTTGACATTATACTAATAGTGTTTTTTTTAAAAAAAGCATATGTATGGGGGTTATTGCTATTAAGAATAACGTATATGATAGTGACGGGGTTATTGCTATTCTGGCCATACAAATGGTCAAGGCCTCTCGTCCATTTCTTTCCACTTTCAGGTACAAATACGCTAATTCTCGAATATGTGTACCTGTACTAACATCAAGAAGAATATGTGTACCTGTACTAACATCAAGAAGAGAAGACTAATATGTAGTAAAGCTAGATATTTCTTATCTTTTACTGCAAGTGTTCGATTAAAGTTTAATTTTATGCGTAACCGTTGTTGTTTCTTTTATGACCGTCAAAATTAAATAAACTACAATTATGTAGACAACAAAAACTAAAGGCATTTTTGATCAGATAAATTTTAATATTGAAGGATACCTTTTTAAAGATATATAGAAACTTGGTTCTTTGTCAAAAAAAATAAAATAAAGAAACTTGGTTCACATATCTTTGATCAAAGTAAATGAAGTTGTGTTTTAGGGTCTCTATATACGAAAATGATTAATATATTGCAATAGTTGGTAAAGCTATATATAATCTGAGTATTTTTGTTAAACCTTTCTCAGACCAATTTTAAAAAAAAATTAACAGCCATGCAAGAGTCAAGTGTTTGACAAGTTAACTAGAAGTGTCGACTAGAAGTAATATATCATCACCTTTTGACAAAATACCAGTACTTAGACTCAGCCCTGATTAGACTATTATCATCACAATGTTTATTTTCATTATCATACTAAGCTTACAGTTAATCATCGTAAAAACATACATTTGAACAACAACAACAACAAGCCACATAATATATAAGAAGATATGGAGACCGATTATTATTTATAGTCAACAACAACATTTAAAAAAAAAAAAAAAAAAACAACAACAACAACATGAGACATTTATGTATATATATATAATCAAACCTTAAAACACCGAATCAGATGGCTATGATGATGGTGATGGTGATGATGACCAAGAGTATTATAAGCACCGAGAAATTTAGAGTTTTCTCGATCGATCAATACTTGAACGTACCTAAACTCTTCGACGTGACAAGGGATCGTGATTGTCCCTTTTTGAGCAAATCCAAACTCTTCTTCAGCTTCTTTCAAGAGTTGTCCAAACAAAGGATGATTAAAATACAAAACGGGAATCACAAATCTCTCTTGCTCTTCTCCTTGTCCTACCTTCACTGCCAAACACCCTTTTGGTACCCTTTCATGCTCATGCTCATGATGATTATGATTATGATTATGATGATAATGGAGACGTGGAATATGGAAGCTCCAGTGACTGATGAGTTTGTCTCCATTGCCCATTGGATGAATATATACTAGTATATAGATAATATATATGTATTAAGGTTTAGGTGTGTTTCAAAAAAAGAAAGTACTAAGGTTTAGTTTGTCTTCATGGTTTCTGTCTCTCCCATGTTGATTTGTTTTCCTCCGGAAAAGTAAATTTGGTTTTCTCTAGAAAGTGAAGGAAAATTGTTCTTGGAAGGTTGTAGGACTTGGAGGGAGATGAAGAAAATGTTGTATGTTTGTCATTTGTTCTCTTTTTTTTTTGTTTTTAAAAGAGAAGATGTTTCTTGTATAAATAGCAAAGTTGGGCGCATAATTTGCTTTACTTTTTCTTGAAATTTAAGCACTCAGGAAAACTTTGATCTTATCATGTATGTATTATTAGGTGCTTTATTTAGTTCTTTTCTCTTTGTGTCATCATCAAAACTTAAAAGACAATCCAGCTAAACCCTGGATTAACGGAGATAATGACACCCATAATCGTATATGTGTAAGTAATATATGCGCATTTATATATTTAGTAGTATCAAGAGACAAAGTATATGAACTATGTAGTTTCAAGAAAGAAAAAAAGTATATGAAGTAAGAAGTAAGAAGTAAGAACAATGTTTTACTAGGTTAAACAGAAATCACATTTTAGCATTCTTTGTGAGTTTTTAATTATTCTATTAAATAAACATAGATAATATTATGAGAATCTACCAAGTGTGACTCAAAACTTGATTTTAAATGCAAAAATATTTACAAACTTCAGTCAAATGTAAAACTTACCTAGAAACCTTGTGAAATTACAATCAGTCCCTTATGATCAAAGAAAAAAAAAAGAATTCATTTTTACGAATATAATCCCAAAAAGTCTTTTGAGTTTTTTAAAGTCTTTTGAGTTTTTGAAAGTCTTTTCGAAGACTTCTGTGAAATTTTCTCATATATTAGATCTAAAAATTAATTTATAAATTTTATAAAAAATATTTTGTTGGAGAAAAAATTGAAATCATGTAATTATAAACATTTGTAAATGATATAAATTAAGAAATAATAAAATTAAATTGTTTCAACATAGATAACTGAATGTAGTGAGTCATGGTATTCATTGGTTTAGGATTTGGTAACATATGTTGTAGTATTGTATGTATTTTTAGGGTTAGATTTTGGAAACTTAACATTTTTTGAAAAACATATATTGACTTATATGCGTTTACGTTTTTGTATATTAAACACCTTTAAATTGAATTTAAGTTTAATAAATTGTTTGTTTCTATTTAGTTAGTTATTTGAGTTCAGAGTTTATAAATATAATCTATATTTATGTTAGAAGACTTTTAAATCAAAAATATTTAACATAATTGAAAACTTTTGTCTCACTATATAAATAAAATTTACACATTTTCTCTATCCCTCTTAAATGGTTGCAACAAAAATGTAATGTTTCTCACTCTAAAACTTTATAACCTCTCTATAATCTATTTGAACTTGAAAACTAAACTTTATATCAATTTCTCATTTTTTGTCTCATGTCTTTCTCACTAACATATCTTGTTTTTGCAGGTTTTTAATCACATGGTTCTCATCTTCCACTCATTTAAAGGTAAATCTATAAAATGTGTATATGTATTTTGTGTGTTTTTTAAGGTAGATGTATCTCATCTTCCACTTATTTTCTCTTTTTGAAATCATTTGAACATTTTTGGATTTGCATGTTTTTCAGATCTGAGTTTGGGTATGCATGTTTTTCATATCTGGGTTAGACTTTGGAAGATTTTTCTCGGAAGTCTCAGCTTTTATATCAATTTCTAATTTTTAATCTCATGTCTTTCTTACTAATTTGTCTTATTTTTGCATGCTTTTTATCACATGGTTCTCATCTTCCATTACTTTAAAAGTAAATCTAAAATTTCTGGATATGTATTTTTTTGTGTTCTTTAAGGTAGATCTCTCTCATCTTCTACTTATTTACCTTTTTGCAGGTTTTAAAATTATAAGTGAAAATTGAAATTTCAAATTTCATGAAATTTAAAAAAGTATATCTTATGATCTAAGAAGACACATTAAACCATATGACTTGATTCTTGAAGTTACTTAACATTTTTTAGAGTTAAAAACATATCTTAAAGTTACTTAACAAGTTTACAAAGACTAATGTAGAAGACTTCTATGGATATCTTCTCGGATTAGTTAAAAACATTAATAAGCATGAATGTTGGTAACTTCATAATTAAAATCAAATAAGTTATAAATTTCATTCAGGAGCCTCAATATCGACTAATGTACATGAATTCACTAGAAAATGTTAAAAACTCTTTATAGTTTTAGAAAAAATGAAAGTTTATTAAACTTTAACGTAGAATATTTCCACGGAAGTCGTCCATAATACGTCTTGGAAGTCTTCCATTCATGTCATTTTGTAATTGAAAATTTACAAATGAAAACTTCCAGATACGTTTACTCTATAGTAGACTTCTCTAGAAGTCTTCCTTTGTAAATATTAGCTTACTTTTGTTTTTGAAAAAAAAAAATCAAAAATACCAGAGAAGACTTCCCAATAAGTCTTCTAGAATAAATATGTCAGTTTTGCAATTGACTAAATTGTATCAGAAAATTGAATTTTCTACAAGACTTCCATGGAAGTCTTCCACCAGAAAAATAAAAATTAAATTTTACATTTAATTAGACGGCTTAAATGTAAGTCGTCTCAAGTTACTTTTGTAACTAAAAATAAAACGTAAATATTTAATTTTAGTTAGACGGTTTTCATGTAAGTTTTCCGTCAGACGAATTACATGGAAGTCTTTTGTGATAACCAAGGTTTGACGAGGACCTCAGAACAAAATTCTAAAGACTTCTGTGTAAGTCGTCTCTAAGAAGACTTACATGGAAGTCGTCTAGTTAAATCAAATATTTAAGTTTTATTTTTCAATTGCAAAAGTAATCTGAGACGACTTTTACCAGCAGTGAGAGGACTTCCACCGAGAGTCGGAAGACTTACATGGAAGTCTTCTGGCGTAAGACTTATGTGTAAGTCGTCTAGTGAAGGTTCAATTTTTTACCAATTCGATCAATTGCAAAACTAACATATTTATCTTAGACGACTAATGAGAAAGTTTTCTTTGGTATTTTGAGATTTTTTTGTTAACAAAGAAAAGTTGAAAGATTTCCAGAGAAGTCATCTCTAGTAAACACACATAAAGTCAATTGCAAAGTAACCTCTGCATTGAGCATAAGACTTCCGTATAGGTCTTCTACGACCAGAAAACTTACATGGAAGTCTTCTGATGAACAGATCTGGAAAAAAAACAGTTTCATACTTTCAACCAGTGAGATAACTTGATTAGATTCTGTTAGCACACAAAATTTCACTACAAAAAGATCTACTTGTTAATGACCAAGAATCATGAGCTTGAACCTTACAAAGTTTAGAATCAAAATATTGGGGCTTTTATGAATGTAACGAGAAAGTGAATTATGTTGTTTTGAGTATAAAATACGAGATAGGAGGATTGAAAATGGATTTGTATGTACATTAAGAGCTTCAAATTGGTTGGTTGTTTATGTTGGTTGGTGTATTGATGAAAATTGCAATATTCTAAATATTTGATGAAAATAAAAATGATAGAGTAAAATACTCATTTTCGAAAGAAAAAAGTAATAATGGCATTTAATGAATAATCCAAAATTTTAGGATAAATATGGCAAATGAAAATTCTAAAAAATAATTACAGGTTTTTTTACTTTGAGTTGTGAATCATATTTACAAAAAATTCACAATATTATTTGGTAATTAGTTTTTTTTTTTTGCTAAGCTGTCGCCTAAAATGTGGTTTTGTTAGTCGTAAGTGGATTTCTCCTCATGTAATGGAAAAAATGTTTGTTGCTCAAAAAAATGAAAAAAAAATGTTTTATTTATTCAAAAGATATATCAACAGAATCATTAAGACAAAGAACAAAAAGAAGTAAAGTGGTGGTGTAGTGGTAGGAAAAATTAGATTCTTGTTAATTTACAAAAAAAAAGTTAGATTCTTGTACACGGCGAAAAAGGAGTCCGGTCATGTCGTCGTATATTTTACGTTCTTCAAATTCAATTATATTTACTTTTAAAAGTATCGTATCAATTAAAAAAGTCAAAAGCTAGCGTTTGATTTACATATTTGGAATCTTATCAATAAACTTATACAAATGTTGCCATTACCACAAAGTATTTTCCGCACAACTTTTTTTATTGTGTATATCAACTTCTGCTAAAGAAACTCATATGTGTAATATGACAACACAAAAAAGCCGAAGTTTGACGAAGTTGGTGGTGTCTATATAATGCAGTACTAGGTGTTTTCCGCGATTTCGCGGAGAGAAATAATATACGAATAAATACGTATTTTGTTTATAATATTATAATTATTGAATAATAATTAGAATTATTAAAATTTAAATTCATATTTTGATAATCAAAAATTTCACATTTATTTTTTAGAAGAACTGTAAAATTTAAGATAATTCAACAATTTAAATCTAAGTCACTAAAAAATTTTTTACATGAAATCAATATTATAATTAGTTAAGATAATTGATTGTATTTTATTTTAATCTGTAAAAATTGTAAATACTCTAATTTTCATAGAGAAAAGAATAAGTAGTTTTTTATTTATAGCTCCAAGATGAAGATCATAGGTTTTTATAACTCTTACATCGAATTTGGTGATTTTTTTTACTTATGTTTTTTTATTTGTTTGATTATTTTAAATATATTTTAAATTTAACGAAATTTAATTGTTCTTTAATGTGTGTTTTTAAAATATTTGTCGAAAACAATTTTTTTGGATATGATTAAAAATAAATAACATTCTATTTTAGATTTATTAAAATCCAAAAACTCCAAATAATTGATTGTAGAATCACTTTTCATTTTGGGATTTCATTTTAACACTGATAAAAATAAATATAAATTAAAATCATTAACTATTGAAATTGTAACAATTTTTAATATTTCAGTTATTAACTACATGTAACCAAAAATATCTTAAATATTTCTTTTTAATAGATAATAATAAGTGTGACATAATTTTATATGATTTACAAATCCTTATAAATATACATTCGTACAATTATAAATACGTTTATAAACATTTACAAACAATTATTTATAAATTTTATAAGTTTTTTGTGGTTCATCTTGTTTACAATTCTTTAACTAGTTGACTTAATAATACAATCCATCATTAATAAAATTTGAAGATAGTTGATTTTATAATTAATTTTTATTTAGAATCAATAAAAATAAATCAAATCTAAAACCCCATCAAAATTATAATAATCTTTAAAGTTTCACATATGCTCATAGTAACCAAAAGTCACTTAAATGACTTTTGTTTAATATATAACAATAAGTGTGAATAATTATTTATGATTTACATAGTTATCATAACTACACACTTATACAATAATAAATAGATTTAGAAGAATTTACAAATGATTTTGTAACATTTTATAAGTATTATAAATGAATTTATAAACCTTTATAATGATTAAATAAAAGTCTTATAAATGATATGTAAACTCTAATAAAATTACTTTGTAAGCTAGAATGAAAAAAATGATCTTAAATAATTTCAAAATATATATAAACAATTTGTAAACCATGTGCGGAATTTAAAAACATAAGAAGTTCTAATAATGCATAAAATAGAAATATAATTCTTTGTATAAAAGTATACAACCATTATAGTTATTTAAAAAAATTATATTAGTATTTTATAAAAAAAATGATAAACTAAACAAACTGATGACATATTATATATTATTTCTACAATTAGTGACCATAAACTATTATTTGTAATATTATATTTATTATATGATAATTTGTATTAATGAGTTCCAGAGTTTCTTTTTATTTTTAGTTCCGAATAGAATAAATAATTAATAAAAAGTATTAACCAATCGAATTATAATAATTATTAATATTTTACCTATGAACGACGCATAAGCAAAAGTAATTTAAGTAATTTCTATATATTTAAGTGACTTCTATATATAGGAGGATTGATATATATTTTCCAATTAGAACTTTTGAAATAGACATTTTTATTGTTACATCGAAGTACGAATCATTGTACAAAGAAGCCACAACCTCATAGATTGTTGGAATATCTAGCGAAGAATATTAGTACATATATTAATTAATAAAGGTAAATTCCCACTTGAAATTAAATACATTAATATGTCAAAAAATAATGCTTCGTTTATGAAATTAAAGATAGTTCGTTAACTTGTCCAACGAAAAGTAAAATGGGCCGAAAAAGTAGGCCTTATTCTTTTAGGAGGCTATTTGTGGGATGTACTATATGTTTGGGAAATTAGTCGTTTTCTTTTCGAAACAGAATTGGATTTTAATTACCAACTAGCCTTTGACCCGCACTCCCGTGCGGGTGTTTGTTCTTCGTAATTATATGTTTCATTTTGACAATGTATTTTTCTAGATTCATTGACTTTTAATGTTGATGTATCTCGTTCAACTTGTTTAGCGTCTATTTATAAATTATAAGATTGTGTTTTCTTTATTTTATCTTTATTCATTTCGCTTGGGAAAGTAACTATTAAAGTGTAAAATATTAGAATTTTAAGTATATAAATGATTTTTATTAAATTTTACCATAAATATTGTGATTTAAATATGATTATAAAATTCAAATTTTATTTTGATATCTTATAAAACGAATATATTATTTAGACATATACATAAAAGATTAATGAAACAAACCACATATTTTGTTATTCTGGTTAAAATCAGAATTACGAAGAATCTGGTTAGAGAAATATAAAAGAACTTAGATAGGGTAAATGAAAATTTTTTATAATAGATTTTGTTAGTTGTGATTTTCACGCATTAAAAAGTGAATATACTTTCGATTTTTTCAAAATTCATTCCTTTTATAAAATATTTTATATCATTTTTTGCTATACCATTCCTTCTGTCAACAAAATAATAATAAATTTATCTAATATATTTTCATCTAATTATATATTTTGGTGTTTCGTTCTTTTCAAGATACTTAGGATTTATTTGAGTCAGTTAAAAGAAAAATATTATCAACATAAATATTATGAACATTTATTTTGATAATATCCTATAAAAATTGTAACCTTTAGTTGAAAAATGAGTTGTAATTTAGATTTTTAGAAACACATTCCCAAACATATAGAAAATATAGAAACCAAAACTTTCTCTAGATAGAATCTATCTTATTAAAATGCCAATACCTTAAAATTTCGTAAATGTTTTGATATAAATATTTTGGTTAGTTAATGAAAACTATAATCTAGATATTTGGAAATACTGATTTATGATACCAAAATATGAAATACAAAATTCTCATCGACAGAGAATATTCATGTAAGATTCTGTTATTTTAATTTTTGAAAAAAAAAATCCAACGAAATGGTGATTGTAGTTAAGATTTTCTAAATCTAGAATATCACAATACTAACAAACTGATATATTTTGAAAATTTTGAAAATATTTAATAATTTTGAATAGAAATAAAATAGTATTCACCATAAATGTAATTTTTTTAATCTAAAGCTACACCATTTTGGTTTGTCGATTTTAAACCACACTTCTTAATTGATTTACTTCTTAAATGCTAGCATTATTTTAGTTGGAAAACATTTGATTGTCAGATCTTTCTAATATGGTTATACTTATGAATTGTTGACAAAAAAAAAGGTTATACTTATGAATTATCATTGCCAAGATGATAAAGCATGAACAAAGGTTATATTGCTTGTATTTGATTTCTACTGACAAACTCAGTGATGAAAAGTAATCACGTAACACTGACTCAGGGTAAAAAAAATAAAGAAAATAGTCATAGTGTATGGTCGTTTTACATCTATATCCTACGGTGGTGGTCAAATTTAATTAAGTAGAAGATGGTATAGGAAAGTCATAGTGATTTTTGGTCAAGCCAGTTGTTGTTAGCGACAAATGCTTTAGATGTAAAACGGTTAGATGTAAAACGGCTGAGTTTTATGCTAGTGGCATAGAATGGTAATTATTGTGTAAAATTTAGGGTTATTTCTTTTTTGTACTTCAGTTTTAATAGTTTAGAAGGTAAAAAGATATATACTTGTTTAGTGATGTAAGGTTACAAACTTAACAATCACATTTCTTTCAACCAAAATAACACATATAATATATATATATATTAATATATATATATAAACGCAAAAAAGCAGTTACTTTTATAAAGTTCAAGGATGGTATATCTTTTTTTTTGTACATCAGTCATGACTTGTAAGTTGTAATTAAAGCAAAACGATTGTACCCAAATAATCTAGAGTGTATAACTGAATCAGAGCTTATCCTTTTCTTACTTTTTCCAAAACCTAAAAAACCTGATATTTACATTACCCGATGAGCAACATAAAAGTTTTGGTTCAGACCAACATCCAATATTAGCACATGGGCATTTATGTCTGTGCAGGAAGTCGTGATTAAGTTATTGCGAGAAGATGTCACATCTCAATAAATACTTGGAAAGCTTGTGACATAAAGTGACAAATCGTTGTCCAAAAAAAAAGTGACAAATCAAAAACAAAAGACTCTTCAATCTCAACTATTTTTCCTCATAGTTCATTGAGTCAAGAACTTATCTATACAATTCACTTCACATAATAGCCACATTACATTAGCTAGCTGTAGTCAGTCACATGCAAACTTTCAGTAACCAATCAAAGCGACACGATTGCAACTGAAAGTAATTTAGTTTTAGGAACATTTATCAGAAAAACTCCTTACTCCTAAAAAAATCTTGCGCTACTTGATACTATATGATCAGTGAAATTCATAACAGTGGAGGAGACAACTCCTTGATCACGTACATGTGTGATACATCGAGCATTATATTTTTATGTATAAAATGTTGACTCAAAAGTATTTAAATAGAATTGAAAAGGTACGGGTGTTAACATATGCAACGTTTAAAAAGTTAAACGGTTAGAAATAAATACGTATATATAACAATAATAAAAGTTGCAACCGTAGGATTTTTACAACAAATCGAACTGGAAATGTATGAGTAGTAAATTATGAAATTTTTAAAAAGTTAGTAAAATACGTATATATAACAATAATAAAAAGTTGCAACCGTAGGATTTTTACAACAAATCGAACTGGAAATGTATGAGTAGTAAATTATGCAATTTTAAAAAGTTAGTCAGGTCATAAACAAAGGATGTGATATTCTTCACAACTCTTTTTTTTTTGTTTTTGCTAAAAAATTCTTCACAACTCTTTCAGAAAAATGTGGATATGGACTATTTATAGATTTTTAAAATCCTTTAATAATCATATCTTTTCAATTTAAATAGTCGCATATTTTAATATAAAGAGTTGCATATTTTGACATAAAAATGTGTTATTTTATTTATTTATAATTAAGAAATCGACTAGAGATTTTTTTTTTGAATTTGACTAGAGATATTATAACATGACTTTTGTATTAAATGAGCAACATAAAATAAATTAATTTTTGGCTAACATGTGATTTTCTCTAAACCCACATAAACTCTTCGGTGAGACCTACAGCCTTTTCACCTAATTCACTATCTCCATGCATTATTTATGAGCTGCTCAGCAAATTTGCTCACTAAGAAAAGCGGTCATTCAAGTGTTGAACCTGATAAATGCACATTGCCAATGTATATGTTTTAATGAGATTATCATGTGAAAAAGAAATTCTTAAAAGGATCACATTTTGTAACTGGACATTTTTTGGTGAGTACTGAGTATATAAACATATTTATTATGTATCAACAGAAACACAGTGTAAGACATTAAACAAGTAACCATCGAAAGGATGAAAATATAGAGACCCAAAAGAAAAAATAGTGTTAAGACGATTATCTTAAAGACAGATACGAAACGAGAATTATTAGGTTTTGTAGTTTCTGGTGATTGAAGGCAATAACGTGTTGAGGGGAATGAAGCCTGGTCCGACGATTCCATATATGCACATTTGCTAGCATCGTATCATATGATGGTATCCTCGATCCAAACAACATTCCCCTCAACGGCAATAGCCTTTTCATAATCACCGTAACAATTAAATCGTAGAGACTTCTGTATATTTATGGGGAGAGAAAGTGATAGTAGAGATAGAAATAGATGGTGCTGAATGATGGTGTTCCTAATGATGAGAGAATGATGAGGAGGAGATGTGCTTTTAAGAAGATCTGAAACACCGTGTCATTCTAAAACCCTAGCTTGCCTTTTGTAATTTTTTTAATATGAAATACTTTATTTATTTATTTTTGAATGTCGATGTAATTAAGTGTAGAATACAGATCTATAGGTTTCAATTGGAAGTTTTGGATATTCTTTTTTTTGTCGGGTTTATTATGCTATTAAAAACAACAAGAAACATTACATAGACGATATTACAGTTGACCATTCTATCTGTCTTATAAGAATTCATATCTGACTGCATCATCCTGAGCTGCCCTATGAGATCCATTCTTGACGGTATTACTTGCGCCATGCTGAAGATCCTTTGTAAGACTTGTCTCCAATATTCTGCATAATTCGCCTTCTCCGGGAATTGAAACCCAGACCTCCTGGTGTAGAAAATTGCGTCGCCTGAGATTCGAACCCCAGACTTAGGTGTAGAAGCTTTTTAAACCTTGACCACTGGACCACGGTGCTTCCACAAAGTTTTGGATATTCAATTGAGAGATCATAAGAGAGGCAAGAGAAAGTCGTCAGAAATAGTTAGTTATATCAATTGAGAATAGTTGTGTAGGTACCTTGGCAAGTTCCCACTTCCTCAATTATGAACGTTTCAATTTATTAATTTGCATAATACAAATACACTCCAGTCTTAAACAGTGATATACAGCTGAGAAGCATATACAGTTTATTTTGCCTTTGGTTTCCTCAATACATTTTAATCAAAATTAAATACCCTTCGCTGTAAGGTGTATATAAATGATAGTTTCGTAATTATTCACAATGATTATATGCGCGTAGATATATTATGATATGTAAAATCAGGTCTTAGCTAATTGGAAGTTTTAGTGGAAAAGGTCAATGCTAAGACATTGCTCTTGTTTCTTTATGGCATGGGGTATTTTTCACTTGGAACATCACGCTATTGACCATAGATGTTCCCAATAACTTTAGTTTAGCTAGATACTACAAAATATCACAATTTGTTTTTAACCATTGTTTCTTTTGTGCAGTATTTAATTCGAAGTAATACATTGTTTCTTTTTATGGAGTAAGAACCAGCTTTAAAAAATAATAATTCAAGTGGTTGACAAAGGTGATTACTACTACTATGCATAGTGCGTTAACTAAAATTTGCTTATATAGAGGATTAGTAACATAATAAGAAATTTTGTATATTTTATATGTTTCTAAAATATTTATAGATTTTATGTTTTACATATATTAAATTTAGATTATAAGTATATTATTTATAATTACTATTTTGATGATATTAAACTAATATAAATTCATATAATACAAGAAGTTATTTTAAAATTTACAATTTATTCTTATTATCTAATAAAATGTATCTTTTGAAATAATTTTTATATGACAATATTCTTTACAAAATAGAAGGAGAATCACTTTAAGTCTAATTTCGTTTTCGTTTAAAATATTTATAAATAGAATTCATATGGCAAAAAAAATTGTACTTCCTCTATTTCACAAAAATGTCATTTTAATTTTTTTTCTTGTTACAAAAAGTGTCATTTATATTAAAAAATTTAATGGTACAACTTATAAGTACTTTATCTTGAAAGTTTGATATTAATTGCAAACTTTATTGATCATAATAAACTGTATCTACCTCAAATAATATGATAATATAATTATAATTAATGAAAACAAAAATTCATTTCAATTATTTTTTTAATATATGTGAAAAACATCAAAACGACATTCTTGGTGAAACAGAGAAACTATTATATATGTCTAAGAGCATTTCTGACTCATGGTTATTCTACAGTCATAACTAATAAACTGATATCTATTTTTGTAAAAATTAATTGTTATTTTTGCTCTATATTTAAAAGAAGAAATAGCAATCTATTTTACTCAATATTTTTTTTAAAATATATTTTAGAAAAATATATTAAAATAAATTTCATGTATATATATATATATATATATATCTTTTAAAATAAAAATAATAAAATACATTAGAGATGGTTAAGGATGATCTACTACATTGAACAACCAATATGAGTTATAAATGCGCTCTTTATGTCTCATGGAAAATACGGACAATGCAATAGCACCTTCTTAAATCCACACCTACAATTTTACAGATGGTCCCTAACAAAATTGTACCAAGTTTTACTCTCTCAGTCTCTCTCTCTCTTTAATAATATAAGTAGGAAAATGTCAACTGTCAACATTTCAGGATTTTTTTCACTTATATCTTAAGATGTTTCTTTGTTTCAAATAAAAATTATTCTCATATTTTCATATAACTTTTGCATTTTTTGATATAATGTGACGAGTAAATATAAATACTTATTTATAAGTGACTCAATAATATTTAATATATATTAAATAATATTTTTAAAATATTTGAAAACTGAAACTGGTAAAATATTTGAACAAATCCAAAACTTTAATATTTTAAGAACCAAATTCAATTGACCAGAAATATTTAAGATACCCGAAAAGAACTGAATAACAATTATATTTTAAATATATTATTTATTTTTAAGAGTTAATATCTGAAAAAATCAAAATTTTAAAAGGTATATCGAATGATCTAAAATAATTGAAAATATTCAAAACAGTCAAAATATAATAGTTAAAATATCCGAAATACCTATCCATTCTTCACTTAATTATATCCAAATCAAGCTAATTTTCATGTTAATTTTAGATATTTAATTGTCATACACTCTTTAAATTATATGTTGTATATTAATTTATTTATGAATTTTGAGAATTTGGGTGATGATTGTTTGGATGGTTTTTTATTTTTTTCATCAACATAAACATATTAATTAAGACTCTACAAGCCAAACTCCGAATGGTCTTTGGATTTTAGCTTTAGTTTTATGGATTTTAGTTTGTAAATTTTAGTTTATTAGTTTTTGGTTTTTGATTTTCAGTAGATTTTAGTTTTTTACAAAATATGTGATTATCTTAAATTTTGGTTTTGCTTTATGCTTTCAAAATTAATAAAATAAAAATATTGTTAATAGTAGAATGTTTATTCTAAATATAATAAAATATAAAATGGTGTCATAAAAACACACATAAAATTATTTAATGAAATTATTTCAAAACAAAAAGAATGCAAATACAAAATAAAACTATTGCATGTTCATATAAATGCAGAAATTTGATCCAGAACATTAGAAATTTAGATCCTTTAATAACTAAATGGTAATTTTTTTTTCTTTTTTGTGAGCTGAACATATAATATTATTATTAATAAAACTTTTTATGTTTTAATCATAAGTTTTTTATTTACATGTTTGAAATTAATAAGTTAAATTAATATAACTATAATACATTTCATTTAATTTATAAGGCTAATTAAGAAATACTATATCTATCACTTTATATTTGCAAAATACATATTCATTTAATATATATTTTATTAATCGTAATAAATTATTCGTATAATGATTCTAATAAGAAATTACATTTTGATGACTAAATTTATTTCGAATTGTTTTTACTATTGGTCAAGATAATAAATATATAGATTATTTATCACGAGAATAAGCAATCTATAAATTTTATGGAATATTAGAGTTTAACACTATAAAACAATTTAATTTTGTAAACCATAAATAAAAGAGGGTCACATAAAATTTCTGTTAATATTAAAATATCTAAAAGCAAATATATTGTTAAAAGCTGATAAAATAGCAAGGGGAAAATAAAAGTTGGAAAACTAAGGTAACTTTTGTTCAAAAACATAACATAAGTGGTTTTGGCTTTATATATAATTTTAAAAAGTGTTGAAAACCAGTTTCCATACAATTGTAGGAAATCTATTTTCTCGAAAGCTTGAATGGTTGAAAACTAAATTTTCTAAAAACCAAAAATCAAAACTACAAGAAAATACTGTAAACACCTTGAAAATACATGTGTTTCTTTTTTATCTTTTAATGATAGTTTGTACACCGTATAGAACCGTTGAAATTGAACCAAATTTATAAATACCCAAATAAAATTTAAATTTCTTACTTCAAAGACCTAAAATCTAACTATCAATCAATACTATTAAAATAGAAGCAAAAACTGGATCCAATTTAGTTCTAGTATATTATTTGAAAAAGGAATATTTTCATTCAATGCGTACAACTTTTACCATATTTGCACTCTCTACCTTGTTTACCCCTAAGTTTTTTTTCCTCCTTCATCATTCTTTCCCTACAATATTTAGGTATTTCTCCTAATTACTACATTTTCTTATGTTTTCAGCCAGTTCACTCTTGAAAAAAACTATAATCTCTGTAAGTAACACATCTAATCTATTAAAACTGAAGTACAAATATAAAATATCCCTAAGTTTTCCAACTTATTTACAATGACATGCCACTGAAGTAATTAAATGAACATATATTTAAAGAATGTCTTTTCCTATTTATTAAACTATTTACTAAATCAAATTTAACTTAATTTTCGTATTTAATATATTTCTTTAAACAAATTAGCTAATTTTTAGGGACATTTCAAATTTAAAATTGATTTAACTATATTAAACTTGGATAATGTTACCATTAATTATTTTGAACAAAAATCAGTTTAAATTCGATATTAAACAACAATATTATGAATATTCCTAAAATATATGTTTAACTTACCATTAATTATTTTTGAACAATAAAATTTATATATGTTAAGATTTAAATATCTTTAAACAACTTATAGAACAATATGAAATATTTGTAAGTGTAAATTATTTTTAATATAATATAATCTCACCTAAGATTATATATATTTCAAAAATTTCTAACATATACGTTTTTAATCATTTAATTTACTATTAATTATTTTCAACAAGAAAATTTAAATATCTTTATAAAACAATGTTTAATGTTTATAACCAAATATTCTTTTTCTAACGTATCTATTATCCAAGTCTGATCAAAATTTTTAAATTCTTATTACATTTGAAAAATAATTTCATGTTAAAATAAATATTATTCAAACATATCAATAGGTCAATATTTTGTCAAAAGTTTAGTAGCGGGCACGGATCACTATTTTCTATAGCACGTAAACTATTTGGCTGTTGTATTTATAAAATATTTAAAATATGATAAATGTTTAAAATATAACCAACAAACATTTAAATAATATTCATTTATATAAAAATAAAAATAACAATCCGTGCGGACGCACGGGTCAAGCTCTAGGTAATATTAATAACTAATCATTATTAAATATAGGTTATTTGTGGTAAGCTAAACAAACAAATATCCAATTTCTGTAGATGGATGACTATTATTCGATTTGGGTATTACCATTATTCGCCTAATATTTTTTACACTATATTATAAGTATCAAAAAGGAAACTACGTTTGATAATATTGTGGACCTTTAACAGTGCGTTATGCACTTTTATATGATACATACATATACTATGATTTTCGTCTTACGCACGTCAAAACATATAAATAAAATGTTATATTGAAACATGTATTAGTTCATAAAATATTGATTCCTTTTTATACATGTTCTTAATCAAAGTTGTTATGTATTAGCAAATATTATAATATTGAATTTGTTTGGACATACTACATTTGTTATGTATACTATTTTTTTTTTGATCAAGTTATGTTTACTATTATATTTTAGAATTTCAGGGTAAGAAGGGATAGAGAAAATGTTCTGAACCAATGTTGGAATACCAGGTGCTATGACACTAACCCATACTATACTTAGTGTTAATATTTATACTATCCTATACTCTAAACCATAAACATATAACAGATATATAATTTTCTCTAATATATGAAAATATCATCAAAAAGTAATATTAAAAAATATTATCAGATTTCTTTGAGGTTTTTACTAGGTCACAGGTGTCGGATCCAGTGGTGTTTTTTTTAGATTTTTACCGAAAAGTGAAATTTTAATTGATGTATTTTCATTAAATTTAAATCAGATTATATTTGGCTCACTGAATTTACCGGTCAGTTGTGGATCCGGATTGGTATGAAATCAATGAATAAAACTAAGTACACAAATAATTATTTTTATAACATAAAAATAAATATATCAAAATTTAAAAAATAGTACTTAATACCCTGAAACTATTTTGTCCTCTAAACGACGTAAAATTTTTTGAATTCTAATTTGTTTCAATTTAAAAAAAAATGTAAGGAGTATAAATATAAAATTTGATACAAATATTTAAAACTTGAACACATTTTTGAATTAAAAAAGATCTTGATAAGGATAAAAAACCTAGAAATTAAAATTATTTTTGGCCCAATTTTTGATTAGAAAATATTTTTATTGAAAAAGCGAAGATCAAAATTTAGTTGTGCAGAGATTTTATTTGATGGAGTCTGAGAGAATCTGTAATGAACTAGATGTTATCAGTACGACAAAACTTGTCAGGGTTACTTGTTCAACAAACTAAAGATTGTAATGTAATAGAGATTACATCAAATACAGAGTCTTCAGAAAAGAATAATAAATATAAAAGTTACTGTCTTGTGTGTTTAATCAGACTTTTACATTGTCTTGATCTTGTTCTTGATTCTTTGTCTTCTCCATCTTCCAATGAACTTAAGACCTTCATCGATAAGTATCACAGGGAAAGAAACAAGAATAACCACAAGCCATTCCCTGAAACTCAAAGGCACAATCCCAAACACATTAGCTAAGAAAGGAACATAGAGGATAACACAGTGGAGCCCAAAGGAGACGGTCATAGCCACAAGAAGCCAAGGGTTTCTCCACGGTGGCATCTTCAAGAGACTGTTGTCTTCAGACAAAGCGTTCAACGAGTTAAACATCTCAATCGCCACAAGAACAGAGAGAGACAGAGTCATCGGCTTCACTTTCCCTAGAGTGAAGTAATCACAAGGGTTGTCCTCAAACGCAACTGTCTTAAACCCACCAGCGATTGTGTAAGGAGAGGCAGTGAAGTTAGTTCCCCACGAAGAGCATTCAGACCAAGTCTGAAGCTGAGTGAAGCTAACCAATGTATGCCCATCTGTGATCAAACTAACCCCGAGGAAAGAAGCTTGCGTGTACCACAAGACAAAGATGCCGACGGTAGCTACTCCAACGTAAGAACCAATCACAAGATATCGAATAAGAACCCATGAATCAATGAGACAGTCATCACTTTTGCGCGGTGGTTTCTTCATGATGTCAATATCAGCTGGATTGAAGCCTAAGGCTGTAGCTGGAGGACCATCGGTTACAAGGTTGACCCAAAGAAGCTGAACCGGTATCATGCATTCCGGTATCCCCAATGCAGCGGTTAGGAAGATGGAGATGACTTCTCCAACGTTGGATGATATCATATACCTTGAAATGAAAAATCATTTATTTACCACAAGATCAGTTACTTGCGGAGGAAGAAAGGTATGATAAGATACTATGCAAGACCCTTTTATGTACCTGATAAAAGCTTTCATGTTGTTGTAAATGGACCGACCCTCAGCTACAGCTGAGACAATAGTACTGAAGTTATCATCTGCAAGAACCATATCTGAAGCTTCTTTCGCAACCTGAAATTGTTCGACAGTATACACTATACAGTAAATACTAGGCCTGAATTTTTGTCGAACCAAACCGCAGAACCGAACCAAGATTTTCGGTTATTTCAGTTAGGAGTTCCGTTCTATTTGGTAATTTTTTAAAAGATTGGTTTTTGGTTCGGTTCGATTTCGGCAATCAGTTATTTTAGTTTTATTTAAAAATTATAACCAAACCATACCAAAAATCCAAGCGAACTAACCAAATTTCAAACCGAATTAACCAAATTTAACCAAAATAACCAAATTTATCCAATTTTTTAGAAAAATGAAACCAAAATCTAAACAAAAAAAGGATTTTGAATTAACCGAATACCGAACCCGAACCTTATTTCAGGTTTATTTGGTAAGATTTATGTCGAAACGGACTTACCCGAACTGAATAACCGGAACTAACCAACCTACAAGCCTAGTAAATAGTACTCCCTCTGTTCTAAATTGTAAGTAGTTTTAGCTAAAAGTAATATTAAGAAAAGTAATCATTTGTTAAAAAGTATCATTTAATGTATTATTTCAACCAATAATAAAATAGCTAACATTATTGAATTGGTCACACACTATTCAATAAATATAAAGTTGCCTTGAAATGTTAAAACTATTTACATTATGAAATAATTCTTTTTTGCTAAAACTAATTACAATATGAAACGGAGGGAGTAAATACCATAATATGCACCCTAGCTGAATATAAGGGTCTACGGGCATAAAACCACCTAGTAATTAAAAAAAAAAAGTACCTTAATGAGTAAGATAAGAATGGTGAAGTTAAGTTAGTATTAGTACCTCAGTTCCAGTAATTCCCATGGCGATACCAATGTCAGCTAGTTTCAAAGCAGGAGCATCATTCACACCATCACCTGTCATGGCAACGATCTCTCCCATTTCCTTAAGCATCCTTACGATCTCTTGCTTATGCCTTGGCTCAGCTCTTGAAAACACTTTCCCTCCAGGTTTTGACAGTATCTCAGCTCGCCTCGAAGCAGGAAGAGACATGAACTCTCTGCCTGTGAAGCTACTCTGAGAAAGATCCTCATTGTCTGAGAACAATCTAATCTCACAGCAGATAGCTTCTGCTGTTGATTTGTTATCTCCAGTGATCACCATCACTCTGATTCCAGCTTCTCTGCAGTCTTCAATAGCTCTTCCAACTTCTTCACGCGGAGGGTCTCTGAGACCAACAACTCCAACAAAGATTAAGTTTGTTTCGATGTTGGAATAGGATGAAGGGTCTAAAAGCTTCTTGTGTGAAGGGTGTGCTTCAGATGAGTAATCCGAAAACTCTCCAAGCTCGTCTTTGTAAGCTAACCCTAAACATCTTAACCCTTTTGAAGTCATTTCAGAATGTTTCTTGAGGATCACGTCTCTGCTAGATTCATCTAAAGCGACAAGAGATCCATCAGCAAGCTGCGTGTATGAACTTCTCTCAAGTATACTCTCAGCTGCACCCTGCAAAAAAGAAAGAGAAAGCTCACAAAATGTTTCCAAGTTAAGACACCAACTAGGGCGTTTTGTGTGTCGTTCCATTAGATTTAGATTTCAGATTTTCGAGACTAAGCTTATAAGTTGACTTTTACTAATACAAGCTTCCGGTTTCGGTTAGGATCAGAAATCGTCCAAAATACTATAAAATATCTAAACTACCTTAATATATATAATAAAAAGTTAATATATGTAACTAATTTAAATATTTTCGGGTCCTGAACCTGACAATACTTAGCTTATAAATTGAGTTTGACTAATCTATTGGTCGGTTTCTTCTAGTTGCGGTTAGGATCAGACTATAACCAATGTATGAAATCGTCCAATATAAAATATCTAAATTACCTTAATATATATATAAAAAATTAATATATTTAAATAATTTAAGATATTTTCGAATCTTAATTCGGATTTCGGTTTAGATTTTGTCCAAACCCGCTCTTTCGTTCGGATTCTTTTTATAATGGCTCGGATCAGACATTTTCTATAATGGTTCGGATCGGATTTTCAGTTTAGGATAAAAAGACAAGTGATTGTGTTTACCTTAACGAGAAGGCGGTTCTGTCCATTTGGTTCACGCACGATAACACTCATGGACTTACGGACACGATCAAACTCCAATGTCGCCAGTCTTTTTGATCTTTTGTTCCACCAATCACAGCAAGCTAGTGCAGCAAAAATGGTAGTTTTAAAAAAAAAATCAACAAACAATCAAGACAACGTTTACCAATCAAACATTGAGACATACCTAGTTTCACCGAGCTACCATTGTCTGAAAAGTTTCCATCTTCCTGGATACTACTCTCACCGTTCATCTTCTCCGGAACACCCATCTTCTCAACAAGAACTTTCAAGGCAGCTTCCGTAGGCAAACCCGTTGCTCTAAACAGCTTCCCTTCGTAGAAAACTCCAGCGTCATTACAAACCGAACATACCTCAGCAACAGCTTGCAAGTTAGCATCCATATTGTAACATCCCCAGTCAACAATCCCACCATCTTTAGGATCATAAGTCGTACCATCAACCGAAAACACTCGAGTTATCGTCGGTTTACCGCCTAAAGTGAAGAACTCGGTTGCAGACATCTGGTTCGTTGTCAAAGTCCCTGTCTTGTCCGAACATATCACAGTCGTGCAGCCGAGCGTCTCCACGCTAGGAAGCTTCCTCACGATCGCGTTCTTCTGCGCCATTTTCCTCGTCCCCAAGGCTAAACACGTCGTGATCACGGCGGGTAATCCCTCTGGAATCGCTGCCACGGCGAGAGCCACAGCGATTTTGAAGTAGTAAGTGCATTTCTCGAAAGAGAACTTGTAAGTACCATCCGCAGCATCCCATGAGATAAAGTTCTTGTAGTTGATGATCCAGACGAGAACACAGACTACGCATATGGATGTGGTTAATCTACTCCCGAACTCGTCTAGCTTCTTCTTCAAAGGAGTCTCGCTCTCTTCCAACGAGGCTTCATGAATCTGTCTCTGGATCTTGCCTATCTCCGTATCCATACCGATGCTCGTCACAATGCTAACGCAGCTTCCGTTGACAACGGTTGTTCCTGCGAACACCATGTTCTCTTTCCCTTGGAGTTCGCAATCATCCATGACCACAAGGTTAGCTCCTTTCAGAACCGGCATTGCCTCTCCGGTTAAGGAGCTTTGCTCGACTCTCAGCGTCGATGTTTTCAAACCGGAGACTCTCATATCAGCAGGGACTTTGTCTCCAACATGCAACTCGACTATGTCTCCAGGAACAAGCTCTCTAGCGGGGAGATTCGGCAACACGACTCCGTCTCTAATAACCTTTGCGGATTCGCATTGCATCTCTTTAAGAGCCTCGAGTGCTTTCTCGGCATTGCTCTCTTGCCACACACCAACCACAGCGTTTAGAATCAGAATCAAAACGATCACAAACGGCTCGACAAAGGCCTCGAACCCTGAACCTGGACCTGAGCCGTGCTCTTCTCCTAGAAACGCTAAAACGAAAGAGATGAACGCTGCGCCGAGGAGGATCTTCACGAGGGTGTCGTCGAACTGTTCCAGTACAAGATGCCATAAGGGTTTGCCTTTCTCCTTGGCTAGCTCGTTGTAACCGTGTATCTGACGGCGGGTTTGGACATCTTCGGTGGTTAAACCCTTGTCTAGTGTCGTGTTGTACTCTTTCAGACATTGGTCAACGGAACACGACCACGCCGAGAACGACTTCTTCTCCTCCTCCATTGATCTAAAATCTTGGGAACGAAACTACTGTTATATCAATACCCTGCAGAAAATTGCAAAACCAAAGCAACAAACTTTTAGTAAGACAACAGTTAAATTCATGGTCTTTAGAGATTGTAATGACGATTTGATGTCCATTCTATAAAACAGAAGAAACTATATGTGTATAAAATGGAGACTAATACAAACACAGAAACCAAATAAACAGAGAACTGAGTGAAAGTGACAGATAGACAAAAGCGTGTTAAAACAGAGTATTCTTACCTAAACCCCTAAAGAAAATTACAAACCAAGCAACAAAATTTTTAGTTGGACAACAGATAAAGTCACGGTCTTTAGAGATTGTAATGACGGTTTGATGGAAGATGTGTTAAAGGAAATGGAGAATAATACAAACCCAGAAACCAAAAAAACAGAGAACTGAGTGAAAGTGAAAACAGAGTACTCTTACCTAAACCCTGAGGAGAAAATTACAAAGCAAGCAACAAAATTTAAGTCAAACAGCATTTAAAAATTGATGTCTTTAGAGATTGTAATGACGGTTTAATGTCCATTCTATAAAACAGAAGAAGATCTGTAAAGAATCAAGAATAAACAAACCTAAAAACTAAAAAAAAACAGAGTGAGAAAGAGACAGAGCATGTAACAAACAGAGTAGTCTTACCTAAACTTGAGGAACACCTTAGTTAAAAAAAAGCTTTGGTCATTGAAAATTCAAGAAGCAGAGAAAACTCTATACTCAATATAAAATAATATGGTTTTGACCGAAAGTTTGCTTGGAGACAAAGCAGAAGTTTTATTCTCAAGTTTTGGATTCGTGCAAGTACCAGTAATAAGGAAACAAGACAAGAGAGTGGTGTAGACAAGTCTTTGGTTTCTCTCTCTGACTTTCTTTCTTGGTTCTGATATATTTGAATATATTAGTTTCTTCCTCTTGTGGTTTTATTTGCTTTACAGAAAGAAAAGGGAAGGTTTGGTATCCGTATTAGTGGGTGTCGTGGTCCCTTTGGATTCGGTTGTTCAAAAAGAAAACGGAACGTTAACCATTCCTTATTTTGAAACTACAATAGTACCCTTTCTTTTTAACTGTTATTACGTTCTTGACTTTGCCTTTCCCGTACGGCTCAGTCGTGTATTCCATTTTGCTTTCACATAAGTGTTTAATTAATGCTGGTTTCTTAATTACAGGACCAAAGTCAAACGATTTAAGTCTTTAAATAAATAATAACCAATGGAAAAAAGTTCTTTACTGTTTTAAAGAGGATTTATTTTCTCTGCGAACATCTGTCAGTGGGAGTGCTGTCTGAAGATCTGCGGCCTGGTTCAGCATATTAATTGTTAGCATATTCGATTTTAAATAAATATAATCATTGGTTACAACAAAAAAGTGAGGTTCCTCGAAGTTTCTTGCCTCTTTGAATTGCCTCTCCTCTAGCTCCACCACACTTTTGCATTTTTATTTATCACAAATAATACATCACTTTAAAATTCCACAATGATATACTTTTTCCACACATTTAAAAATAATTTAAAATATCAAAAATAACCCTTATTCAATATTAAAATTTTAAAAAATTAACATTTTATATTAACAAAACCAAAAAGTTGTATTTGAAACACAAAACTTATTTTAAAAGAGTTTAAAATCAGTCTCAAAATTTCTAGGATACAGTGTTTTTAGCATGCATTTTTTTATTGATTAAAAAATACTCCACCCGTTAATATTCCTTTGAGACTGTTATACAATTTGATTATTATATGCATATTACGTCACTTAAAACTGTAAATGGCAGGAAATTATTAAGCAATTAGGTGTTGACAAACAAGAACAAATGAGTCTCGACAAACAAACAAAAACAAAACTAGATGGCAATGAGTCAAATGAGTGTGACTCAAGCCCCATTCCACTATTGGGCCGTGAAAACGTACTCTTCAAGCCCAGTAAGAGTCCAATGTTATGAGATCTTCATAGGTAACGTGTAATGTTTTAAATTTTCTTTTAAAATTGTTAGAGAAAAACAATGATTTCATGTATCATTATGTCACTAGAAACATTATGACTAACAAAATAGACATATTCATTAATGAGTTTGTTGTTTAAACCGCACAATCATTGGCCATATCATCTGCATGTTTTTTCTTGGTCACCATTATCTTCATGTTGTTAATTAGTAATTGTTAATTTGCTCAAAGAAAAAAAAATCAATACAAAATTAATTTAAGAATCCTAGATGAACACACGACGTCGTCTTTACAAAAGCCTCGCTAGGGTAGGGCGATTAAACACGCATGCTACATTTTACCACATTACCCCTGCCAGCAGTCATCATCAGTTTCGTCAGTCACTAAAAGTTAACGCCGTCAAAATATTCCGTAACAGAGGTTAGTTGAACAACCTCAAGTTTGAACACCTAAACATAATCTCCGCCGCTGACGTCAGAAAATCTCCTCACCTCTGAGACGAAGTAGAGATGAAAGCAATGAGTCTGATTACGAATAAGGTTGAGAGAGCCGAGCTTAAACCTGGTGATCACATCTACACTTACCGAGCCGTCTTCGCCTATTCTCACCACGGTATGATGTATCATCCTCGATTGATATATATGTTGCCGTTATTAGGGTTTCCTCTAGCCAAAGTTACTGACTTTTATGATTGTGACAGATCTTTTGTCTGCTAATTGGTGAAATTGATTCCGATTTTGTGGTTATTAGGGTTTCCTCTTGCCAAAGTTATTGACTTTTATCATAGTCAATGGTGATAGCAAATAGATTTTGATTGCTTTTGTTGACAATTCAAACTTGTTTGCTTGTGAATTTTCCACACATTAGGGTTTCCTCTAGCCGAAGTTATTGACTTTATGATTGTGAATGAGACTGATCTTCAAGAGGGTCCTTTCTTGTTTTCATCTTGTTTCAAATCTTTTGTTGACATTTCAACTTGTTGGCAGGTGTGTTTGTTGGTGGTTGTAAGGTGGTTCATTTCAAACCTGAGCAAACCTTGAAAGCAGCTCCCACACTCTCTTCTTCTTCTTCTTCTTCAGTTTCAGAGGTTAATGATTCTTCAGAAGCTCCTTGCCCTACATACCCTGACTGTGGATTCAAACAACCAAACAGTGGAGTACTTCTCTCTTGCCTTGACTGTTTCCTCAAGAACGGCTCTCTCTACCGTTTCGAATACGGAGTCAGCTCATCGATGTTCCTTACTAGAGTCCGCGGTGGCACTTGCACTACAGCTCCATCTGATCCCTTTCAAACAGTTGTCCACAGAGCAATGCACCTTCTCCAGAACGGGTTTGGTAACTACGACATCTTCCAGAACAACTGCGAAGACTTTGCTCTCTACTGCAAGACGGGACTGCTCATTCTGGATAAGAACGGTGTTGGGAGAAGCGGTCAAGCCAGCTCCATTCTCGGCGCTCCTTTAGCTGCACTCCTCTCTTCACCTCTCACGCTGTTGATTTCAAATCCTGTTGGTGTAGCGACAGCCACTGCTGGGATGTATTGTATGAGCAGGTATGCTACTGATATAGGTGTTAGAACCGATGTGATCAAGGTTCCCGTTGAGGATTTGGCTCTGAACCTTGGTATTAAAACCCTCAAGAAAAGGTGAAAAAGCTTATGGCTCTTGCATTTGCAGGTGAACATAGATTCTATCATGTACATAAGACTGGCCAGTGTTTTTAGCTATGATCTTGATTTGTCGTCCTTGATCTCATCTCTTGTTTTCTATTGTGAAACTGTAAAGATTCTCTAGGTTTTATTGTGGTTTCCAACATTATCACGATTTAGTTCTATAACTTGCTTTTTGGCCTTATATACATCATGATCTCACTAAGGAAACTCATATACATGAAAACTTGGTTTAAGATCTTCATTGCCTGTTGAGTTTTCGATGTGTAATTGAAAGTGATTTAGGAACTTAGTGGTGGTTGTTTAGTGTTGCTGTCTCCGGTTTTCTTTTTTGAGTCTGGTTTGAAATCTGCAAGATTTGCCAGTTCAACGACTGCTTCCACAGTTGTTTGAATCCTAGCTGCGTTTTCGATTAACAAGGAAACCAAAGTGGCAACTGGAATGACTTCATGTAGGCTCATCAGTATGGTTCTGTCTCCATTGTTGTCCTCATCAGATGGGACTTCTACTTCAGGTTTGTTGGTTTGGATTGGAACAGTTTTTAAGGTCTGTTGAAGCTCTTGTACTGCTGAGTTCATATCAAACACCAGGAAATCTATCTTTGATGATCTTCTAGTGTTCTTCATCATATCCGCTAATTCTCTCAAGATTTTTGAAGAAGATGCGCTTAGTTTCATACAAGTTTCTCTGAAATGCTTTTTGACCTGGTCTTGTACCTGTTGAAAGCAGAAGACACTAGTTTTAGTTTCACAGCGTCTAAACTATGATAACACATGTGAAAGGGTTTACCTCTGTTTCATAGTCCATGCAGATACTAAGGTTCTCAAGGCAATAAGCACATCTCCTCATAGCAGCCCCTATCTTTACATATTGTTGCCATGGATGCCGGAAGTTAAAGCTTCCATGTGCAGGTTCCCATCTGGCTAGATTCGCCTAAAGAGATTAAGAAAGGAGCCATGAGATAATCTGTTTACCTTTTCATTACCCTCAAAGATAATCTGTTAAGTTACCATGGCTTCTTCTGTTCCCTTAGAGTTCATTACACATTTGAATCCTTGCAACTTCATGTTAGTATCTTCATCTTCATTCTCATTTGCTGAGACGTCTTTATTCTTGAAGTACTCTGTTACGTAGCCTGCAGTTTCAACGATGATCAGTTCAAATAGATAAATGTGGTTTGTTGTGTAACAAGTTTCTTTTTCTCCTTTTCTTACCATCTAATGAATCGGCAAGTTTGACAAAATTACATTGAACAAGGCGGTGAAGCTGAGATCCTGCCCATATGGGACAAAAGAAGACAGTAATGACAATGCAGATAGATGTTCCTATTGCTATAGTTGATACTCTTTGCTGAGCCATATCAATCAGCTTATCTACTCGGTAACCGCCTACTGAGACAAGGCTAAATGTGAGCATAAAGATCACTGCTCCATAGTCGAATCTGGCTTTAAATGACGGCACAAACCGTGAGTAAGTAGCTGCGAAAGCTGCAAGAATCAAACCCACAAAAGGAAGTTTATGGTTTGGACAATGCTTTTTTGGTTACTTGCAAGTGAAGAAAGACAGATTATTTTTTAGGGTTTGGACAATTACCAAAGAGAAAAACAGAGAATGAGATCACAAAAATCTCAGCTTTTCCTGATAGAGTTGCAACCCAGTGAACAGCAATGCCTAGTGATCCTGCTAATATAGTTGCTACAACTCTGTTCACACATTTGTAGAATGTTGCTCCTGTTGTGCATGGAGGAGATACATATACATATAAGTCAACATATATAGTTTCACTCATGATAGAAGAAAGTTGAAAACCATTGAGTTAGGGTTTGGTTTACATACCGACAGTGGACTCGAAGACGACAACAACGGTCATGATAGCCCACATAGCATTTCCTCCAACTCCATCATACAAAGGTCTCATGTAATAGAAGATACAGACTAGTGAAAGTGCAAGTCCTACTTTCAGACAGTGAACCACTTTGGCCGGATCATCTGCCCCAATCCTCCAAGTCTTCCTCATAAACTTTGTGATTGGCTCGATGACCACCTTCAATATCAAAGCCTTTAGCCAAAGAAAAAACCTTTTAGTAGGTCCTGATTTAGGAACTAGTCTCTCTGTTGTCTTATTGTCAACACTTATCCTCCACTCTAGCTTCCCTGCTTCCACGTTTGATGCCATACTACTATGCAGAAAACCTAAACCTTAAACCCTGGACTCAAAATCCTATCGAACGAAGGAGTGTTTTGGTCAAGAAATGTTTGTGTTTTATTTGCCGAGGAATGAAATTTGGGGCGTTACATATATAAGGGTTGCCAATGTTTGATGTTCTTGGAAATCATTTTAATTGGTGAAATAATATTATTCCTCATCTATATATATATATATATATATATATATATATATTTAACACCATTTATTATTATTTTTTTTTTTGTTCAAAACCATTTATTTATATTATTAATCACTCTCTTCCACTTGGATATGGAGTGGCCTAATTATAAAGTTAAGGAGTGGTCATCGCACTGGTACGTTTGATACCTTCGTACATAACGGTACATTTAATGTCACAAGTTATAAGAAGTTTCAATTCATAAAATTTGCACATATAAATGACAGTCGAAGAGTTTTACTTATCAAACCCTAACTACCTCACTTCACCTGTATTCAGTGTTATCATAGTCACATACACGATCTATGAATAAATCAGTGGACTGAAATTACTATAACATGCATGTAAGCCACTAATAAAGTGATATCAAAGATACGTGTGCGTATTTAATTTGTGTTTATTGGCTTATTGCATGCGTACTACATATATACACGATTTCGCATCAAGTACACCCACATGAAAGTGGATGGCCCTAAACTAAAAATAAAGCTTTCCGCATATTCCTTTTGGTTAATTCACGTATCACGAAACTAATTTAATTATTTGTCTTTTTTTTTCTTCTTTCATGCAATGAAGTTCGACTTGAATTTACTATTGCGTGCACTATAAGTGATATCAAATATACTATATGCAAGTAGTACATTATTTTGACAAACTAGGTGTTTTCCTGCACCATGTGCAGTAAATTTTTTTTAAAATATCTTTAATAGATAAATATAAATTATATTTAATTTTTATTAATATTATAATTTTCTTTTTTATCAATATTTTAATATAAATTTGATTTAACTGAACATTAAAATTAAGATAAAAACAATTTTGTTTATTTTGAATTATATTTAAGAATGTGCATGTATATATTTAAAATTATAATCTTAGGTATATTTTTCTATCTATTTATTTTAATTAAATATATTGAATAAATATGTAAAATTGCATAATTGTCAAAAATTAAAATTAAACAATATTTATAAAATCTATAGATATATATAAATTAATGATTTTACGATTTAATTTGATTTTATGATTTAATTTTTATAATTTTATAAAAATATGTATATATTTTGAAATATTTTTAATTTAAATGATATTTCAAAATTTGAAATGTCATAATTGAATATGTTTATTTTAATGATGATTTTTGAGTTATTACCATATTTTTAAAAAATCCAAAAAAATAAATCGACAATAAATGTAATATATGAGTTATTACCATATTTTAAAAAATTTACCAAAAATATAAATTAAAATTAAATATAATCCATGTCATATTAATCTATAAGACATGTCATCAATTTTAGTAGTCATTTCACATTTATTAATCTATGTGTTTTCCTGCACCATGTGTAGTGATGAATTTTTTAAAAGTTAAATTTTATATTTTAAAATGTAATTTATTAATATTATATATTTTATTATTTTGACCAATAATTAATATAAATATCATTAATTAAGCATAAAATTAAGAGTAAATATTTTTATTTTAAATTATATTTAAGAATATATATGTATATATATAAAGTTATAATCTTAGATTAAAAAAAATTATTTATTTCATTTGGTTAAATGTATAAAATCAACTTGTACAAAATTACTAAAATAATATAAAATTGTATAGTTATCAAAAATTAAAACTAAATAATACGACTTATTTTTTTAAAAAAAAATTCAGAAAATTTAGAAAATTTTAGATAATGAAAATTTATAATTATAAAAGTAAAACTATATAATATTTCGAAATTAAAATGTAATATTTGAATATATTTATTTTAATGATGATTTATGAGTTATTACCATTTTCTACAAAGTTTACAAAAAATATAAATCAATATTAAATTTAATATATGAGTTATTTCCATATTCTAAAAAGATTTCTAAAAAATGTATATAAGCATTAAATGTAATTGTCTATGTCATATTTAACCATATGACATGTCATCAATCTTAATAGCCACGTCACAATTTTTGTGTGAAAACGATTGTTGAGAAGACATGTGGCAAATCACTTCTCAAATATAGACTAGGGGATAGCGATACCTTTAATTTAATAATATTGGCATATAACAAGTTAGAGCAACCTTATTGGTACCATACCAAAAATGAAGATCTCAACCAAAAAGTGTTATTATTTTAATATTTTTTTGATAATTATTTTCTTTTCTTTTTTATCAAAGAAAATCAATTAAAATTTGACAGCTAACCATTTGAAGTTTTAAAAAACTTGTCAAAAATTCTACAGTCAGATTCCATTTCTATTCTCTCTCATAATTTTCACATTTTTTATTTTCGTTAATTTTTAGATACTGTGCTAGAACCTTTTTTTTTTTGCTTTTTTTAATGCTAGAACTTCTTGGGTGTGGTACATATATATCAAACCAATTAGAAGAAAAAGATGACATAACCTAACTTAATTTTAGGTCAACTAGACCTAATTCAATTGTTTGGTCCCTTATCAAAGGGTTATCTTGCCCTAAGTGGACGTACTTAATATATATTATCACCTATCAAGACTCTTTTTTATTTTACTTTTTATAGTTATTATCTGTATTGCTTAAGCTTAATCGAAGAATACAAATAAGAAAATATTGGTTACTTGGGGTTGCCCTATTGGGTCTTGTGAAATGCTCCTCAGCAATATTACCTTTTGTTGGTGAAGCAATAATAAGACTAAAAGAGAGGGTTAACTCCTTTTTTGTCTTATGTAATTTGTTTATACATATATCGATCGTGTTAGGATTAGGTCATGAATGAAATATTTCTTTTTAAAGATCTAATTGGTATATTCGCCAAAAATAATCTAAATCGTTGCCATTCAAATCTTGCTTGATTGAAGACTATGCAAGACTACTTATTTTGAGTATCGAAAATTAGCACCGAGTATAGTTTTCTTCTGTTTGTTAGAAATGCAAATAAATGAACGTTGAAGTTTTATATATAGAGTGCGATTAACAATAAATAGACACCTTCACAATTAAAAAAAAAATATATAAAGATATATATATATATATATATATATATATATAAGAAAATAATCAATATTTTAACCGTTTAAATTGGTAATCAACAAGACTACTAGTAGCAATACGTTCTTCAAATATCTGAATGAGAATCAAACCAAAACTAGTACGCAAATGGATCCTAAAGTTAAAGTGAACAACAACAAACAAATAGAGTAAATAGATGTCATCACGCCACCCAAATTCATCAAGCCGCCAGTATCATGTATACTATTATTTACTTGATAATTTTTTGGCAATTCGAGTTTCCGCATTAAAAATTAGAGTGATTAATATCATTTATATCTCTAATGAATAAAATATATTCTCTCTGTTTCAAAATGTTACATATTCTATATTTTTCTCACATTTTAATAAAACACATTAAATTTGCATAAATTTTTGTGATTTTTTTTCTCCATAATTTTATGTCAATAAAAATCCGATAAGTGAAATTGTTTTTTTTGAAATTTGCAATTAGTTAATAAAATATACATTAAAAATATAGAAAATATATCATTCTGAAACAATTTTTTTCTATAGGATATATAATTTTGTGAAAAGGAGGGAGTATTCACTAATAATAATAATAAAAAAAAAATTAAAACAGAAAATACATAACTAAATATTGATGAAGTAAAATTTTTAATTTTATATTATTGAAAAAGAATATTAAGTAATTTTAAAAATTTATCTATTAATAATGAACATAATATACAAAGAAATATACATAATAGTGATCAAATAAAAACTGAAATAATTATTGGTTTTGAAAAAGAAAACATTAATAATAATACATTATCTTATATATTAAAACATAAGTCATGACTTCTTTCATGTGTAATTTTTTTTTTAATTTGGACCACCCCTTAAAAAGTTGTTTCAACTAATTTATGTATAAATATTTAAACTAATTTAATTATTATAAAACAAAAAAATTAAAATAGATATTCCTATATTTACTCTGAAATTATATCTGAATATATTTTTTCATCTTTTTATTTACAATATAAATACATATTCCATTTTTCATTAAATTAAATCTTTTTAAATAATTAAGTAATTTCGTTTATAATTAAATAAATGTATATTTCATTTTTCACTTAATTTTTAAAATATTTACTTAATGTTGTGTTTATTTTAAAACTAAATTTATATGTCTCTTTAACTAAACAAACTTTTAAAATATCTAATTAATTTTGTAATTATAACTAAACTCATGTATAATTTTGTATTAAACTGTGATATTAATTTAATATAATACTTTTCAATAGAAATTTTATCTTTAAACAATAAGATTTTTCATTTTAGAAATTTGTATCACATGATTTAAAATATGCTATCAATAAAAATTTAAAATAAATAAATTAAATTATTGCATGTAAACTATAAAGTTGTTGTATTTTTAAATATTATATTAAACAATCAGTAATATAATAAATAGTAAAATTAATTATGTAAAAGTAATTATATGTGTAAAATAAGATAATCACCCGCACGGTTGTACGGATCAAAATCTAATTATTATTATTATATTTTTAATTGGTAAATAATGTATACCTCTAAAATAGATGAATTCTATAATAAAGATGAGTTTTACTCCAAACTCTACAATAGAGATGAGGTTTACTTCAATATGTTTTCTAAATTAGAGATATCAAAATATAGAAAAATAACAATTTCTATTTTAGAGACAAAAATAAAGATTGAGTTGGAGTGATTTTGGCTCTAGATGCTATTATAGAAGTCAAAATAATGATGGATTAGAGATACTCTTATCTCTCATTTCTTTTTCCTACCTTAGAAACTAATATTTACAAAATAAATTATTCATTGATAGTTTATAAATACACTCCAAAAAAGAAACTAATATTTACAAAAGAAATTATTCATTGGTAGTTTATAAATACAAATTGTTTTATTTGAATAGAACCGTTTTGTATTTTAACAATTTGAAGTAGATAAATCGCTTTCTTTTATTTCCTTAACCAGTCTCAATTATATGCTACACAAGCCAGCTGGGACCAATGAGAAATTTCCAAGTAACATTGGATCCATATCAGTAGGTCTGGGCATTTTATCCTAGATCTAAAAACCTAAAACCGGAATCGACCCAAAAATAACCGATTCAAAATCGAACCGAAAATTTTTCAAATACTTTTTGGGTCTAAATTTATTTAACTAGAAACAACCAAAACCGAATAGAACTAATCCTAATAGACCTAGACCCGAATAGACCTAATCCAATAATAACATATTTGTATCTGAACTAAAAACATGTATATTTTTATTTATATATATTATTTTATAATTTAGTTGAAATATCTTTTTAACAATATTTGTTATTATTTTGTAACATTTTTAAGTAATATAAATTTTTAAAATTAGAGTTTAAAATGTTTTATTTTAATTATTAATAGTTTAACTTAAGTTATTTTGTAAAATTTTAGATATATGTCAAATATTGACTAAATATAGTATGTCATGTTTATTTTGGATATTCAATATCTAAAACCGTTCTAAATCTAATATGAACCCGAAAATTACAAATATTTTATAGATATTAAAATTATAAATCTGAACTAACCCGGTCCCGACAAAACCCGATTTGAAACCGATCTGAACAAATTATAGATACATGTATGGGTCTAAATTTCTTGGATCCGAAAACCTTGAACCTGATGCCCAAGACTACAAAAGATTTCTATCTTGACAACCTTGTTAGTTGTTTAGTTAATTGATTTCTCGGGCCTTTCGTAATTGGTATGAACATTTAATTACACAAATGGCTCTGTAAGGTGTTATTAATGAGTAATTTTTGGGTTCCACTCCCTAAGGTGAACCTTTAGGTTCAACCATCAATAGAAGTTCACTATTTTATATTTAATATTTTTTAAAAAAGGAAAGAAAATATTATCATATTTTTAAAATTAAAAGATAAGAATAAAAAAATATTAGTTAGAAACAAAAAAAACTTAAAATAATAATTTTAATGCCATCGACAAAACACTAAACCCTAAATACTAAACCATAAACCCTAAACCTTTGGGTAAATCTTAAACCCTTCGGTAAATCTTAAACCGTTGGATAATCTTAAATTCTAAGGTTTATGATTTTACCAAGGGTTTTAAGATTTACCCAAAAGGTTTAGGATATAGTATTTAGGGTTTAGGGTTTAGTGTTTTGCTGACAGTATTAAAAAAATCAAGAATTTAGAATTTGTCCAAGGATTTAGGGTTTACCCAATGGTTTAGGATTTAGGGTTTAGGGTTTAGCATTTTGCTGATGGTATTAAAAGTTTTTTTCAACTATTATTATTTTTTATTTTAATTCTTGAGCTTTTATTTTTTAATTTAAAAAAACGTAATATAACTTGACAATATTTTATTTCCTTTTTTAAAAGATATTAAATATAAAATGGTGAATTCCTATTGGTGGATGAAACTAGAGGTTCATCCTAGGGAGTGAAACCAATAATTACTCGTTATTAATAGTCCAGTAAACTCTCAAACTGCGTTATTTGCAAAAGATACTGTTTTACCTCACCTGATCCCCTTGACAAAAAAAAAAAATTCTCACCTGATCCGCTCAATAATTCTTTTCAACTATAAATCAGATTCTTGCTAATTACACAATTCGTTAAACGCATTACGAGAATCAAATGTATTCCATATTAAAGGCTATTGATTTTGTTTAGCTATATGATTCAGACACATTAGCAAACAAAATCAGAAGTTAGAACGATCATTGATCACTCTAAAGAGAAAAAGGGAGTAGATTAGAAAATATCCACATATAATGAATCAATGATTAACTGATGAGAACCAAAAAGCTAAACAAAGTCTTTAAGTTGTGAAGTACCTAAACATTAAAGAGCTTCACGTTCTCCACATGGTAAAAAAACGGTGTGCTGCTGCATTTCATATTCAGACGCATCTATTCCTTGGATTCAACATATTCTACGACGACAGTGTTCCTCTTGGTACTTAAGTAGAAAAGGTAGAAACGGTGGGTTGGATAGTACGACGACAACAAAATCTCGTTTGTCCGAGTCACTCCAGCGAAGACTAATCTTCCAACTATTATTCTTCAACAAAGCTGGCAATGAGTAGATATGATCCGACCATTCCTGTTTTTCGACATCTTCTAGAACCCACAACTGAACGCTTGTGCTTCTTCCCGTAACAAAGCCGCCAAAATTCTCTTCATTATCTTCAGACATAAATAAACCCAATTTACCACTGTAATTTATCAGAACTCCATGGAGCAGTGCTCTTTGTATTATTGTTACATTTACTTCAATAAAACTGAACTTCTCAGACCTAACATCAAAGCAAACTATTAAATAAGTCTTTATTGACGGATTAATAGATTTAAAATACAAAACACCATTGATGCATATCTCTTGAGGTGACGAATAATCATAATGCCGTATGCAACGCTCGATAGCATTCTCCATGACCTGTTTCGAGTTCCTAATGTCAGAACTTGATGCTCTTGAAAACCTGTGCCGCCATCCTCTAACCGTGTCATGCACAATACTTATGAATTATTTATCAATCGGATCATAACCATACGTGCTCCTCACATCACAAGTCTCCTCGTCTTCACTTTGGGTAAATACAAGACTTGTCTGGTGCTAGGTTACATATCACCAACATGTTTTCCTTCCCTCTGAGATTAGCACATGTTTAGTACTAACACACACCAAACCATGGACAGGACGACCACAGCTAATTTCAACAGACGTACCGAAGGACAACTTCATATGACGGTTGTGGTAAACAGAAGAAAAACAGCTCACGGTTTATTACACGTGCGAGAAAGAACTGTGGGCGTGCGGAAGATTTGGTTAAGTACAGTTCGGTGAAATCTGGACGGCGGAGTATGGAGGCGCAGAGCTTCGATACGCAATGACATATCGCCATTGACTTCAACGGCAGCCTCAAGAAGATATCGCTTATGAGATATATTGGGATAGGCAATGAGGAGCTTTCTCTTCCATTAATATCTGAGGTTTTCGATCGCGCGTTGCATCCTCGGGTCATGGATTGACGATCGTTGTTCTTCTGCTGCGTTTCATGGCTGAGCTTAAAAAACCACTGCCCTTTCAAAGGTAATTGTGAAGTAATGGGTTGAGAGGAAGGGCATAAAGCCCAAACCTAAGGCCCGTAAAGAGCATGATTCGTGACATGCATCTCATCATCAATATGTCACGGAAGGGCCTTCCAAACTTACCAACTTGATACAGTTTAGACGGATCAAATGCCCACTTATGTTCGAAAATCCCATTGGAGCCACACACAGGAAAAAGACCTTTAGCTACTCTTACTAGGCACCACTACTGAGATTTATGCACGATTTTGTGTTATTAGTTAAGTTCATGCATCTTTTAGCACCATTTTTTTGTGGAAATATATAGGAATCCTATTATTGGTGACAGGTCAGTATAATTTGACATTTTTCCTTAAAAGTAAATTGTACAACTTACAATCACTAAATAAATACGAAGGTGATTGTTGGTTTCGTATTGTGCATTTTAATTAGTCATATTCAGTCTTCAAAAAAAATGTTAGGCGTTAGTGATTAGTAATGTAACAGTTCGCATCTAGAATATGCTTAACTAGGTGTTTTAACGCAATTACGGACTTGATAATTTAACAAATTAGTAAATAAATATATTATCAATTCGAAAATCATTAAAATAAATTATTTCATGCTTTTGATATATTTAATAATTATTAAAGATTAATTTTATATTCAGTAAAAAAAATATATTTTAATAAAATATTTTTACTGCGTAAAGTAAATTTGAAAATATTCATATATACATAAAACTATATACATGGATTCATATTTATTTTAAAAATATTTTTGATATAAAATATTTTTGAATCACATTATATATAATGTTTTAGATAATGATGATAATCAAATTAATGAAATTTATTTTTTAATTTGTGAGTAATTATATATTTACAAATCTAATCTAATTATTTATTAAAGGTAACGAAGACTTTAAACGCTCTAACTTTTAACGTAAGTGAAAAAATCGCTTCGAAATAATAGTGAAACTAAGAGTTCTCTTTTCAATTAGAGAAAATTAATAATTTTACTTGATTAATCTTTAGTTATCTGTTTTCTGTCTTTTTAAAAAATTTCTTATTAAAAGATAATTTCAGATAACAACACAATATTTATATGAATAATCTTTATTTTTAAAATATATATTACGTTTCAGATAATTATTCTTATAATTGTTATTAATTTTAATCACTTATTTAATCTAAATCATTTAAATTCATTTTTATTTTAAAAATAATTTATAGTTTATTCATTAAGGATATAAACGATATTAACCATTATAACTTTTAATGTAAGAGCTCGAAAATGAAAATCACTTCCCAAATAATAATATAGATTTGTGAGATATAGGCTATTATTACATATAGACTATTTAAGCATTTGTCAAGATGAACTTATATATATTATATATATATATATATATAATATTTTTTAACTTAAAATTCAGACTGGTACCACTTAAACTAACAAAAATTATCAATATTTCCAGGATTTTTTTAAAACTAATATTTCGAGGATTTTATCTATGAGTGTTTCTATTTGGTAAAAATATGCAAAGAGACAAAAATCATTGCCGGTCTTCTCATGAGAATAAAACATAAATAAAAATAGAATCTCAGTGGGTATTTGAGAAAACGATTTGTGATTGGAATAGTCTTTAGTTGGAGCAGGTATATTGTCGTGTGTGTTTTTCATTACAAAATTAATAATATAATAAGAATACAATATTATGTTACATTTGTGAATGGAATAGTGTTATAATAAGCATACTATGTCACATCTGTGAATGGAATAGTTTTATGATATATTTGTTTGTCACAGTGTGTTGTATTCAATACGCAATTCCCTTCATGGACAATTGGGTCTCCTTAGTTTCCAAATTAGACTTTGCTTTCGAGATTAAGTCTCACATAAGTCCCCCAACACACATAATCGTCGAATCTGAAAACTAATAGGATAAGAATAAAAATTTCACAATATATCTAAATATATCCACTATATATTCACGTTCTTAGATTTATTTTGTAAAGAAAGATTACCACCATAAAATCTACACAACTCGAGTTTTGAGTAATTAGTATATTGATGGTTATTATGAAATTCACATGCAAATAAAAATCAAAACCTAACTGATATAGACTAATCAATTCATCACTATAGTTCGTTTTAAATTAAAAGAAAATAAAATTAACATTGATCATATAAAGTTTTGATACGATAGAAGAGACAATATTTATAACAATATGGATTAGACACATATATGTTTTAAAAAGTCCTAGAGAAGCAAACTAAAACCCAATAAGACAATGAAAATGAACAGAGGAACTTTTAAAAAGCAGCAAGAAGAATCATCATCATGCTCCTCCGAAGGCGACTCTTCCGGGTCTGAAAAAAAACCCAAATCTAATCACATATTCTTGCTCGAAACTGTTTGTTTTTGTCTTTATTGTCTTTTTCTTTTGACAATATTCTTCAATATCACCATGTTGGTCCACCACTATCACCACCTAGGATGATTCCACTCCATAGCTCATTGCTTGAACCACTTTCTCTCGTCTTATTACCATCGTCGTGTCTCTCATGGTCATGATGATGTTCATCACCATTTCCATAAGGAAACATCAACTTACTTCCTCCTCCACTAATCTCCTGCTTGTTTCTATCTAATGAAAACCTAATATCGGTTTTGCTGTGATCATTATCATAATCCTGACGAAACTGAATCATTCCCATGGGAGCTGTGAAAAGACAGTTTTGCCCTCCTGTCATAGCTTGCTCAGCAAAGTGACCATAGTGCCCTTGAGCTTCCTTATCTCGCATAGTAGGAGAGGAGAAGGAAAGGCTGAGGTCATTATTTTGATGGGTACTCTTGCTAGGGTTTGATGTAGATGTGAAGACAAAAGGAGGGTTGAGATCTGGGAGATTCTTGGTGGGAGAAGAAGAAGAAGAATTAGGTTGTAGTAATGGAAGCTTCTTGTTCTTTCTAGAACCACCGCCAACGGGGACGTTACGGAGAGAGCCACCTTCAGTCCAATATCTCCGACAAGACTTACATAAGTACCTAGGCTGTGCTAAGCTGTAGTTGTTGTAGTAACAGAATTTGGTGTTGCTTGAGTTGCATCTTGGACAGTTTCTTGGTTCTTGTGGCCTACTGGTCATCGTGGTTATCATCTTCTTTTCAGCATCCATTATCATTGTTGTTGAATCCACTGTTGTTGTTCTTGGTGGTGGTGTGGTGATGATGGTGTGGTAGGGATTATTGTTAGGAATAGTCATTTGATGATGTTGGTATTGATCAGGATCATGATGAGTATAGTGATGATGGTCCATGATGTGTGCTTCAATTATAATTTATACAATCCCTGTTAGACATATGATCAAACCATGTGATTACATAAAAGCATGATCATAAAGTGTAAACTATCACAAGTAGCACACACATATATATATTTTTTTAACTTATAAAAAGAACATATAACAAAAATACGAACCAATAATAATAAATGTACGTCTATATATATACATGGAACTATGTAATATATACAAACGATGTAGATTAAATCAATAGAGGATCTCAGAGAGTGGAAACAAACGATCAGAAAAGTGGAACCTATCACACGTAGCACATACAATAAATATTAAGAAAAACTTATTGAAAGAACATAGTAACAGTTTTTATCAAAAAAAAAAAAGAACATAGTAACAGTTATATGAACCATAATCTATATAGAGAGAAATATTCATGTAACTATGTATAATATAAAAAGTGATGTCGATTAATTCAATAGAGGATCTGAGAGTGTGTGAACAAACGATCACTTTCTAAACGTACGATCGAGCAAGAAAAGTGCCATAAGACCAATAGAAGGAACCATATACTTTTTCAATATATAGTCTCCAGATCAACTAATTAAAAGGTATTAGGGAGCTGATCTCTAAAAGCCACACATCCTTTTTAAAAAGGAACAAAAATTCAAAGAAATTAGAAGGTGGAAAGATATAAACCTTTGAAAAAGTTGAAAAAGAAAACCCTAATAAACACATCAACTAAAAAGCAAAAAAAAGTTAAATAGAAAAGAAAAGAGAAAGTAATTGCAGAAGAAACAAGGAGATAGAGAAAAAGGGGAAGAAGATGAACTGACCTGATAAGTTCAAAGAGATGATGACTTAGAGAGAGAATGTTTTTGAGGCTAAAGTTTACAAGTTTTGGGTTTCACTTTTATGGGCATCTTAGTGGTGTGTTTGTTTTGACTTGTCTTTTTCTTCTCCTTTTGTAATAGAAGCTTTTTTTTATCATGTTAAAGTAGTTGATATGTAGCATCATACATTGGTTTTCATTCGCAGCAAAAATAATAATAGAGTGAATATATCAAACTAGTAATTCACTAAATAAATTATGAGACCTTAACAATCACAAAATGATCTTCCACTAATTATTAAAAGATCTTGATTATAAAATACTTAAAACCTATCAAAACTTTTGCAAAAATTTCATGGGATATTAAAATGACAGTAAAATAAAGTTAACAAATAACGAAAATTATACTTTTTGTATAAATTTTTCCTCTTACACAAGATATATACAAACGGGCCCAAAATAGGCCTCATGTTTAACTTTTCAGGCAACGACCGCTTGCATGGGCCTTTCCAATTTTAATGGGATATCCGATAAAGAGAACGCATGGCTCACTATGATGGAAACACATACAGTTAATTCGATGACATACGAACTAATCGCTAACTCGCAATTGTATCCTTAACCGGAATTGATTCTTACTGGCTTCGGTTTATGTATTCTTTTACCGGCCACAATACTTAAATGAGTATGAATACATATCCGTTGACAATATCATGGAGTGGCAATATCTTTTCTATACCAAAACATCATCTCTGTCATCTTAGCCATACTAAGATCATCAATGCTATCAAACATAGATTTACAATCTCCAACGAACAGAACTTCTTGATATGCCAGTTTTTAGTTCTTTGCTAGCCATAAAGAGTGTTTGCGCTGGTTTCGGTTTATGTTTAAGACATCAGGAACAACGTCCCAATTTAGAAATGATCTTAAATAACGTAAATAAAAAAACAGGTCAACTAATTATTAGTTTGCAAACTCATCTAACTTGAAAAGAATCCGAAAAAAAGTGAGAGAGAGAGAGAGAGGGCGAATCATTGGGGGGGGGGGGGGGGGGTGGGTTGTTTAATCTTTCAGAATCATTGATAGAACAGAATCTTAACCAGTAGTCTTCTTGTTCTTTCATGGAACCACTTGCTCTAGTCCTGCATACACATTCTTCTGGTCGAAACACAAAACATCTCTAGTGTTCTACGCGTTACGGTATAGTGTGTACCAAGAATCTTTACTGAAAATCTAATAGCACTGATTTTAATAAGATCTAGTTGACTTCATCCTACAGAGTTTTCATAAGATCAAAAAGAAAACCTCCACCAGTTAATATAGAATATAAAACAGAGGACTTACCCGAAAGTGAGACTTTGAAGAAGAAGGTGGTGTAGGGCAGAGTAGAGAAGCTCCCTGTTCTGTTAATGTTTGTAATATTCACTTCACAAAACTGCTGTGACCGCAGAAAGTGAAGGAGAAGAGATATAAAGTGAAGAAGAAGACTTTCCTTTTCATGGAAGAAATCGTATTGCTGGATTGATTGGTGCAGGATTTGAATTTTGGTTTTCTTACATTTACAAACAAGGAAGAAAAGTAGCAACCGTAAGACTTTTGTCCTTTTCACCGCCCAGAAGTATCCTAGTAGTCAAAAATGACTTTTATTGATATATATATATAACTTTGCATAAGTGGTCTTAAAGTGTAAATTACCCTTGTCTTTTAACAGTTTTCCTGTGAATAAACATTTCCTTGTATCAAAGCCATTAACAGATGACATGACACAATTCAAAAAATACATATTCCTCAAAATTAAAGCTACAGATTGATTAAGACACCGAATGTGACTTCTGACCGTAACATAAATCAGTCAGAAGGTCTGCATAGAGTAAGCAATGAAAAGAGAGTAGGAGAACGCTTACCCTTTGGTCTACGCTCGACTCTTCTTCTCTCTTGCAATTGGTCCCAGTAAAGGTGAAATCAATTGAACTCTTAAACTTTTGCAGGTAAGGGCAACCGCGAGTGAGGAAACTCCATGTGACTTGTGAGCTCCCACTCTCAGTGACTGCACACTTGAGAATCTGGTCTCTGATATCTTCTCTATGAGAATCATGGTTTTCAACAAGCATAAGACATTTGCTGCATTTGACATCATCATATTCTCGGGAAGACTCCATCAAAAACTTGCAGGCAAGCTCTAACAGGGACTCTCCAGCTCTTGTCCAGAAATTTGCAGCAGAAATAGCGAAAGAAAGGTCTGCGGAGACGAGACGGTGAGAAACACATGCAAGGAAGAGAGAGTAAGCTGCACTGGTCCTGCTCATCTCAAAAGCCCTCCCAAAGTCAGTTTCGGAATCAATCGAACGGATTCTGTAAGCAGAAGCCAGAGTGATGTAGGCATGCAGAGCGACGTGGTGACTTGGATGTAACCGCAGCGAAGAATCAAGAATGCCGTGATGGAGAACACCCTCGATCTTCTCACAACATGTTGCAGGATCAATGTCGTCTGATAGAAAATCATCTATGGCTTCCTTGATGTGATTGGTCATCTTTCCCACTGTGGCGGCTCCGTCTTCATGATGACCAACGGTTGTTATTTCATGCCCCAAGGCAACAACTCCCTGGAATGTGATATAAGATTAAGGCAACTAATGCCGAATAATATATGATTTTTTTCTACATACCTCTAGAATAGAGTCCACATAAGCAGGAGGTGATGCTGCACATCTTCCACAGTTACAAATAAATCGATATTTGGACCACAAATCTGACTGTCTCAATCCCTAATTATAACACACTTTTTTTTAGATACAAGGGAAGGGAGGGATTCCTCAAAAAGAAGATGAAAAAAACAAACCGTTGGTTGCAGTAAGTCGATGTATGATACAGTAATCTCTTCACCACTCTTGATCCTCTTGATGCTTCTAACAATTACCTTTGGTCCATATCTCACTGTACCTTCGTAAGTTGAGGTGATGCTGCTATAATGTTCCTGGAAGAAGCAACAAGTTGGATTATGTAACAAAAAAAATGAGAAATGTAATCAGAAGACATTAGCTCAATGTCACAGATCATGGAACAAAACTAATATTACGTGATATCGGATTTAGGGAGATTACGGGAGTCAGCCCCAAACATCTTGGTTAGGCATGTGGGTTCGGTTTCTTCAGTTAGTATGGTATTTTGTTAGTTCGGGTTGGTCAAAATTTAACCGAAGTGAACCAAAAAAAAGTTTTGATTCGGTTTGGATCGGTTTTCGGTTAGTTTAGTTTCAAATAGTTTTGCCAATTTTTTTTGTTGTTTTTGGTTAGACGTTCCTTTTAAATTGAATAAATTTGGAAAAAAGAATCGGCTAATTTCAGAATTTTGGTCAGTTCGGTTCAGATTTTGGTTAGTTAGATATGGAATTTCGGTTAAAGAATGAACCGAACCTAAAACCGAAATTTTTTTAGTTGTCAAACTGAACTGAACTTTCAAACCGAAATAATCAAAAAACAAACGTTTAGGGCAATAAAGGCAGGCCTACTCCTGGTATTCAAAAAGAAAAAAAGAGAAATGTATGTATGTTAAGAGAACCTTGTCTGTGTTGGCAGTGATGCGAGGAAGAGTTTTCTGAAACGACGACGTTGTGCTTGTGGTTGCGGTGGTGTGAGGAGGAGAGATCAAGAAACGGTAACAAGCGTTGGGAGAGCAGCTGTGGTTGATCCAAGAGAATCGCGAGTCATAAACCGCGACCCCGAGAGCAACTCCGGTTCCATCTTGCACCTCTACGGCGTTCGTTAGCACAGCGCATAAAGCCGCTTCCTCCAACACGGTGTTTCCCCTGTCAGACCTCAGAGCGGCGGAGATGAAAACGGCGGCGCGTTGGATAGCGATGGAGAAGGAAGAATCAGCCATGAGGCGGTGGTGATTGGTGAGAAGGCCGCCCAGTCGGTGCGGTAAAGAGGCGGATGCGGAGGAGGAGGAGGAGATGGAGTTGAGGAGACGGAGAGCTGCTCGGATGTCGGAGGTTGAGAGAAGCGGGGATAGGTCTGGAGGAAAGACGGCGGGAGAGTCATCGATGAGGAGGGAGCAAGCGGCGGAGCAGTAGAGAGAGTGGGGCGGAGGAGTAGGGGAGAAGCAGGATGAGCAGTGAGAGGAGAGGAAGGAGTCGTAGAGAGAGAAGGCGAGAGGAGAGAGCGGAGGAAATAGATCAACACCGATGCCAACATCTTCCGCCGATATTGTCTCCATCTCCGGCGGTGATGTCACTCTGTTCTTGGCCAGACAGTAAACCAAAAAAATGCCAGCTACAGTAGTAACTCGCATTTTTATCCTTAACCGGAATTGATTCTTACTGATTTCGGTTTGCTTATTTTTCTTCTTAGCCGCCGGCCACAATACTTTAATTTAATCATTTTTTGTGTGCACCCAATACCCTACTTTAATTTAAGGGAAATTTGGGAAAAGAGAACAAAACAAGTATGTCTTTGTCCCCTTAAAATGATTTGGATTATACTTGTCCCCTTAGAACAAATCATCTATAAAACCCAAAACAGTCCTCTGAATTAATCTTCTCAAATTAACAAGTATAATGTTTTTACAAAATTGTATGTAATCCAATTTATATGTTTAAATAATATAATAATATAAGTGAAGAGTTAAAAGTAAGTAAAGGTTAAAATAGAAGAAAAAAAACAACTCTCCTCTTCTTCTTCGCGAACGGTGGTGGAGAAAAGAGATCGGCTTTTTCACTTTCTTCTCCGGCGCGTCTCCGTTCGTCGACGAACGATAAGTCGGCGATCCATCTTTCCGGCCTCCGTCCTCCTTCCTCCTTCTTCTCTGGTAATGTAGAAATCTTTTCCTCCTCCTTCTTACTTCTCTGAAATCGTATCTCACTTTTTTTTCTCTGACAGTGCAAATCTGAGTAGGCACGAGGCTAACGGAGCTTCCATTACTAATTAAGAAGAGAAACGTCGTTGATTTAAAGCCCAATCCCTCTTTTACCCAAAATTGAAGGTTAGGGTTTATAAGATCCCCTTTTCGCTTTTTTTTTCATTTGCATGTATTGGTTACACACTCAAGTGCATGTATTGTTGTTAATCAGTATAAATTCGTGTATAAATCGATTGAGCAATTTTGGGAATTTTTTTAATTTGTTCTTTTGACTTATATGTTGTGTGTTCTCGGGTTTGATGGTGCTTGAAGGTGTTATAGTTTATCAAATGCATCTCTTTTATTTGAAAAGGTTTAATAGAGTATAAACTGTAAATGATTCAAGTTTGTTGTTTCGAATTCATATAAGTGCCCATCTTGCAGCAACAACAAGAGGGCTCGGTCCTAAGAATTCATTCTGTGTATTTGCTTTATATATATGATGAACAGCCTAACTGTTTTTGGTTTAGATTTTTATTTGTTGGTTAAGACCTCATGTGATTTGGTTATCTTAGGCGCAAGTTAGCCTCTTCTTAGGAAGACATTTAGTTATCATTGTTACAAATGGGAGGTTTGATCCTTGCTCTCTGTTATAATGTTCTGTCTATTAGAGAAGAAGACATCTTTAAACTCAATCAAACTGTTAGACTCTCTAACATGTTTCTTCACCTTAAAACCATTCTAGTTTGTGGTTGTGTTGATTGTGAGATTGTTGAATGTGTGTTTGCGATATAGTTTCTTTGGAATCCTATATGTATGTAGACCCAACTGTATATTAGCAAGTATTAAATCTCACTCTGTTACACTATTTTGTTTCTTGTTTATTTTTGGGTTTCCTTAAAGACATTACTAACATCTTCAACCTATTGCTTATATTTTTGTAGGCATGGCATACCAGTTTCCAAGATGCTTGCAGCAGGAGCTGAGCCCCCGATTGATAAGATCAACAACACGTGTAGACGACAGACAACATTCGGGAAGCTCGACAGAAGATTGCTTATGACCTATGGGAAGCAGCTAATGATCCTGTGCTTTTAACGCGGATGGCACTGTTCTGTCCTCCGAAGCCTACCACACGGTCTTCGCTTACCATTTTATGATTTTATTTCTGTTATGATTTGTCTAACAAGTGTATATGTGAATCTCTTCTTTGACTCTTATTTGACTGTAAACTCTATTAGTTAGCATTGTTTATGAATCTATTCTTTGACTCTTATTTTGGTTCTGAAAATATTAGGAAAATTTGGAACGTTTATTACAATTAGGAACGATTGATCCACTGCTTAGTGTAGGATAAAAATTCTTGAAAAACAAATGTAGAAGGGGAGAATCGAATACATGACCTTGGAACTTCTAACTACAACGTCAACCACTGCACTACTTCAAATTATTGTTTATAACTTCTGATTACAAACTTACATAAAGGAGGCACGTAAGTATTAAGTCAACCCCTATCTATACCCTAAATGAATATTAACAAGGCAAACCCTAACTATACCCTAAATGAATTCACTAAGCCATACAACATATCAACTCCTAAATATACCCTAAAGTTTACCCTAAATGAATTCACTAAGCCATACTGAAAATTAGGGAACATAATTTTAAAAAAGAAAATAAAAAAGATTTAATAGATTTAGGTAATATTTTGTGACAGTTATTTCCTAGATTTTAGGATTTGGTTACGAATCCGGTAGAAGGTACGTTCTACAACTGGTAGAATATGGATGAATAGGTAGATAGTCAATACCAAGACAGTAGACAAATGAGAACTTAGAAGAAAGAATATTCTCCGAAGGAAGACATAAGAACATTTATTAGGGCTTACGATCTACCAGTTATTCAGACAAGTGTATAGAATATAGATTATATACTCTGCCTGTGTAGATTTATATGTTTTTGGTGTATTTCGCAGTCTACCACTTGTAGATCATTGTAGTTGTAGTAGATTGCATAATCTGAAACGCCGTAGATGGTAGATCTGATATATTTACACTTTTAGATCATTTTGCAAATTGTTATTCCAAATATTTTTTTATAAAAATTTTATTTTTCATATATACACATACTTGAGTACTTCATGTTTCATATTTTTCTTTATTTTTTGGCTTTCTAAATTAATTTATATGAATTTTTATAACCTTAAAGGGTAATAGTAGTCCAAAAGTAGAAAAAATTGATTTTGTTCTAAGGGGACAAAGACATAGCTTTTTAGTTCTCTTTTCCCGAATTTCCCTTAATTTAATCACACGAACATTTTACATCAAATTTCAAGCAACTTTATATAATTCTTTTCTAGTCTAGCTAACTTGGCTATTTTATCTTCTACATTCATTATCTCTCTACTAAGAGCATCTCCATTAGCAATACACATAGAGCGCAAATTCCAAGACCAAAAACTAATTTTTTAATTTTTTTTTTTCGTTTGATTCTTTTTAAAAATAAAAAAATAAAAATAAAATAAAGTCGAACCAATCGCGGGCCGCCACATGGCGTGGGGCCCGCGGAACAGTTAAGAGACAGGTTCACCGAAAAAGAGTTATGTGAGACTGGTTTATATTTTCTATGGGCCCCACAGTTATTTTAATGTTTTGTTTTGTGGAAAAATGTGAGAGTTTTAGAGTAAAACTCTCAATGAAGTTGCTCTAACATGTTGAAATGAATATGGACACCTATCTGAACGATGCTGTCTTGACAGTACCATGGAGTGGCAATATTTTTTCTACAGCAAAACATCATCTCTATCTTCTTAGCCCATAACTAAGATCATTTATGTTATCTATAGTGCCACCCTGATATTTTGGGAGATGTAGACTATTTAGTAAGAGATTTCAATAGAAATTTGGTTTTTTTTTTACAATTTTGAAATCCTATTTCTATGCATTTTCTTCAAAAAATTTAGGGTCATAGGCCAACAATGCTTGACTGGCTTCTATGCCTAGAACCGGCGATGATCTTTCCAGTGTCAGTCTAGAACAACTTTACTTAAAGAAAAAATAAAATAAAATTGCCTCGTAGTGAGATCGAAACCCAACACTTCTCGGAGATTTATTTATTTATTTATTTTTTATTTTTTTTGGGCAAATACTTCTCGGAGATTTATAAACCCTCAAACCACCATACTAAAAAAACTTTCTTAAAATTATGCTCCAAAATTTGTTTATAACATTTGGCGCCTTAAAATCATTTGGAAATGATTTGTAATATACACAAAAAGTTGGCCAAACCACTTATCATTGCTAAATTGGAATCATATCTAACTTAGTAAAAGATCTGAAAACTTCCCTTAAACCCATAAATTTTTTTAACTCATGATCTTTGAGTGATAATGCTACTACGAGTCTTTGAGAGAAATCCTCACTCAGTACGAAACACACCGGCTTGGCTTTGTCTTGGCTCAGATAGACGACTGTTTTAGTGATGTTAAACTTTCAAGTTAAGAGCTTTTTTAAAGGAAGCAAATATGATATAATCACTTGGGTTACATATAAAAGAAAATCTCCTTTGTTTTCTGGTCCAAATAAGCACAAACATGATGTGAATATATATATCCCTTGGACCCATAATCATGATACATCGTAGACTTCTCTCTTTCTCTTTACAAAAATTCCAAAAACATTTAAACCATCACAAACACAACAACAACGACAAGCGTGAAAAAGCTGGGCTTCACACTCTTTTAATGATAATGTCATTTGAAAATTTTGAAAAAACTAGTATCATAAACCAAAGGGTTGGAGGAGACTTGCGAAACTCAGAAGGGTTTGACGTTTGATCTTTCAAATCTTTGATAGAACAGAATCTTAACCTGTAGACTTCTTGTTTTTCCATGGAACCACTTGCTTTAGTCCTGCATACACATTCGTCTGATCCAAACATAAACAACGTTAACAGCTAACGTATTCTACACTTCATGATATAATATATATACATATTACACATAGCTCTCATCCATATGATATTTCAGGAATCTTTACTGAAAGTCTAATAACATTAATTTTATAAATATTTATGTGAGTTAACATATGGTTTTAAATAGTTTAACTGAGGCAGAATATAAAACAGCGGACTTACCCAGAAGTGAGACTTTGAAGAGGAAGGTGGTGTAGGCAGAGTAGAGAAGCTCCCTGTTCTGCTAATGTTTGCAATATTCACTTCACAAAACCTGCTGCTTTGGCTGCAAGTAATACCATCACCATCTCCATAGTCAAAGCTTTTGTCTTCTCCTTCTTCCTCCTCTTTTCTTCCACATACACTCTCTCTGTCCACTGAAGATGGAAACACATAACTACCTGTACCAAACTCTGTTTTTCTTTTCAAAGCTCTTCTCCTGCTAAACCCAAAAAACCCTAGTCCTCTTCGCTTCTTCACAAGAGCCAAAGAGCCACCACTACTCATGTTCTGCTGCTTGATCTCCTCATCAACATCATCTAAATCACCATACATGTCACTCCTGAAAGACCCATAACAGTCACCACTACCTTTCATAAGCAACCTAAAGGAAGGTGAATCCAACCTTCTTGATCTCGTCATGCTGTAAGGTCCATCAAAGACAGTGATGGGTGAGTTCAGTTTGGTAAGTGATCCTCCATCCTTTTCAAGTGAGTGTAGCCTTGGTGGTAGCTCCAAGGACTTGTGGGTTTGAGGAGAAGATGACGAATAAGAAGTTAATGGTGAGGAAGAGGATGAAGAAGAAGAAGAAGAGTGTTGCTTGGGCTTGCCGGGCTCTTCTTCCCAGCTAAAGGGGACAGACGCTGCTATGGAACTGTGAATGGGTGATGACATAGAGTGGCTGTGACTGTTAGGTTTAATCGGTAGTACCGGTAGTTTCATTGCTGTCAAGTTCTCTTGTTGCTCGGCTTCGTTTTCTGCTCCCATGGTTCTATGTGGAAGTTGAATCTCTCTCTCTCTCTTTGTTCTCGTTTCTTCTCTGACGTGTGTGTGTGTCTTTTATATTTACAAGTGTTTTATGCTGTGTCTTCACTTGAGGGGTTTTCTCCCTATTTCTAGTGTTTCGTGTAGATTTGGGAGTCAGTGATCTGTACAGTAAAAGGACAAGAAAAAGAGAATATTTAATTCAAAACATACTTTAGCATTTTTTTCAAATTTAAAGACTAAAGATTAGCAGAATATGTATTTTTACCACAAAGATGCAAGTTGAAAGCCAAAAGAAAAGAAAAAACAGAAAAAATGATAAACAACAAATGTCTACAATATTTCAACTTCTAAAACGTCTCATCTTATCTTATCTACACTACGGGTTTTACAATGTCTAGTATATAGTTTACTTCTTTTTTTTGTTCAACAGAGTATATAGTTTACTTATGTGGTATTTTAATCGATTGGGAAGTATTAAAATTTAAATCAATTTACATAGAAAAGAGAAAGTTATCTAGAAACTTGTCTTCGTTAAACAAAAGGAAAATAAGAAGAAAGAAAAGTCGCCGGAAAGTGATATAGGTAAGCTTTAGCAAAAGTCTGGTATGGATGTTTTCGTCAGCCTTTAATTCAAATCAGGCGTGGCAAAGAAACAACATAACATGTTACCTATAAAGAAATATAGAGAACCAACACAAACACCTATCAAAGAGAGACTATTTATGAGAACAGATCATGAAAGCAAAGTAACTGAACAAACAGGAGCCACTTGGACCTTACTCTAGAGCTCGTTCACCTTTCGATCGAATACACATTTCAATGATTGGTAAATGTAGACCCGGTCAGGGGCATAAGGAAATGAACTTGTTATTTAGAACATCACTTTTTTATGGAATAATTTTTTAGTTGTAATAGGGCATTATGGAAATTTTAAATAATGAATAGTGGCACAACTTTTTATTTGAACATGGTTCATTATACAAAAATTTAAATTATCAGACCAGCGCTTGGTACATAAAATTGATGTAAATAATTTGTTGCCAAAATTCAACAAAGAAAGCTTGAGATTTTATGTTGGATATATACATATGTTGGGAATTAGTTAAATGTCAAGTTTGACTTATCTCTGAAGCAAGTGAAGGATGAAGGCAGTCGAAAACGTTTAGGACTATCCAGATAAGTATATTTTGAAAATTACTAATCAATATCAAAATGAGTAAAGTGCTTTTGACCTTTTCAAGCAAAACAAGCGAGCAAAGTAGACTGCTGACAAGTGATGATAAGGGTAGGTGTCAAAGAGCTCCATCGTTATAATACCTGTTCGGAAATTCGTTAGGCGTTCCTCGTACGCTTGGGTTGCGCCTAGCGCCGAATGAAAAAATCGGAGATTTTGCGGGGATTAAACACCAATTTATTTTGTTGATATATTTACATTTGTAAAAGAATACAATAAAGATGGCATGGCCTAGCGGGATTCCCTCCCATCAAATGCTTGAACAACCCGGGTTCGAGCAATAGTAAGTGTTTTTTTGCATGATTTCGAGTTTTTTGAGTTAATGAGGAGTAATTTTGTCATTTCAAGGTCGTCTTCCTCTTTCTAATTTTGTCAGTTCATCGCGACGGCTCTTCAAATATGATGAGTTTTACATCATTTTCCGCCATTTTTTCTCCTATTTCCAATCAATTTCTTAGAAACTTACGTATACCAAACGATTTATAAGCGAAAACGGGTCAAAACTTAAAACTTTTTTGGGATTCCGATTTTTTCACTGAATCACTCCTATTCGCCATGCTTGATGGCCGCATCACGATTTTCCGACGATTTTGCGGCCCTAGGCGGCGCGTTTTAGAACAGGGGTTATAATGAAATGATTTGATATCACATAAGTAGTTATGAAGTGGGGTAACTTTCAGAGTCAATTTGCCATCTCCAAGCTGGCTAATAACTAATTTATACATTATTGAACACATCAGAGAGGACACCGAACATAGCAAAAAGTAACGGTTGACAAATAAACTATGCTACTTTAAATAAACTATGCTACTTTTTCATTAGCATGAGAATCTCCACAGAAAAGAAAAAAATTATATATATATATATATATATAGAGAGAGAGAGATAATAATGCATATATACATGCATTTTCATCTTGATTTTATACCAGCAAGTGCATGTACTTAAAAAGCAGGGTAAAAACGAGACAAAGATGTGTAATTTTTTGTTCATTTTGAAAAGAGAAGAAACATTGATTCAAGCAAGACAACATGTCTCTATAGACACATAGAAATAGTGAAACTACGAACTACTTTAGAATTGGTAAACAATAACAAAAAAAGAAAAAAGAAGGCTGCACGCAGTCCCAAAACACAGTTTTGTAATGTTATGGACTCGATTTGAACGAGCACAGACAATACACAGAGTAATGAAAACGAAGATTCCAAAGAACATTTAAATGTTTTATCCTCAGACTATGAGCCACTTTATTTTTGGAACCAACCTTTTTATAAATTTTATCGGTTGATCCGATCAGTTCCGAAAAAAATATATTTGATACTACAGAATAGATTAACCCGAAAAGCCTGATCAGAGTTTAAAATACCTTTCGACTAATGGTCGGAGATGGACCATCATCTATTATAACCTACAATATAAACCACTTGTACCGAAAGATTGCCACTATACTACCACCGCTTGATTATTTTTGGAACTTTTCTTCATGTCCAGTCTGTTATATTCGTCCCTCCAAATTATAATTGAAAAAACAGACCTAGAGGGAATAAGACATAAAAAGAGGAAAACCATTTCAACTATGTAGAAAAAAGAGTAAAGGAAAAAGAACTTGATGAATCAAGAAAATACCTTAAAGTGTATATTAACCTATGCTGCATGGAAACGGAAGCGGGGACGCGGAAGCGGGGACGTAAGGAAGCGTGGAAGCAAAAATTTTAAAATATTTAGGAAGCGGGGACGTGTTGGAAGCGTGTATATATATATATATATATATATATATATATATATATATATATATATATATATATATATATTGGAACACTAGATAAAATAAAAAAATTAATAATGAAAATCCAACACATAAAACTTAAATACTAAAGTTCAACATGGAAGTTAACAAAGAAAAACTCAAAAAAAAATAAAGTTTAAACTTCAAACTCAAATATCAAGCTCATCGTCGATCTCATTTTCAGCATCTCCACCAAACAAAACAGCTTCCAACTCTGGTTCATCAAGAGAAAGATCCTCAAACTCAAGTCTTCCGAGATTAATCTCATCCAGTGAATCAAATTGATCACCTCCAACATCCCACATACTGCTAGGACCTTCCTTGTAAGCAGAGCTCCTTCTTGATAGAAGACGGAGGTTAGTGTGCACAAATACCAAATCTTCAGCTCTTTGGGGAACAATCTTGTTTCTTATTGCAGAATGAATGAACTTGTATGTACTCCAATTCCTTTCGCAACAGGAAGATGAAGATGGCTGTCCAAGTAACTTGAATGCTAAGATTTGGAGCTTTGGTGCCGAAGATCCATGAACGGCCCACCATGTCAAAGGTTCCAAGATAAACCTATCATGGATCACATCAACACTACCAAAATCCTCCATGCATAAAGAGAAATTAGAGTATTCAACGTTAACCTCTCTCCTTTCATCTTGATTTGGAAAATACTTCATGATACAATTTTTTCTCTCTCTGGTAACATCCAAATCTTGATGTGGAGCTTTTCTACTGTCTTCTTCTGCAAGCCACTCCGAACTATAATATCTGCATTAAACAAAGATATATAACAATTATCAAAAACCAATATTACCATTTTATAAGTTGATAGGAAAACAGAATAAAACAAATTTATAATCTTACTTGGGGTTAAGAGAATGTGCCATACAGTGAAGAGGAGTGTTACTCTTACTCCAGCGAGAAGTCAAAACCGAATGCACCGCATTCCAAAAGACTGAATCTTCATTAAGTTGTTTCCTTTCTTTTTTGAAGATAGCTTTCTTGACATTCTGAATCATACTTTCCCACCATTCATAAACCAAATGAAGAGAACACTACAAGAAAACATGTCTGTTGCAAGGGAAAAAAGCATCGCAATTCCGTTGCAAATCGTGATTTGCAACGAATTTGCAAGGAAAGTCGTTTCCTTGCAAATCCTTACTCGCAAATAAAAAACGCTCGCAATATCCTCACAAATTTGCAACGGAATATGGTTCGTTGCAAATTTGCAACGGAATATGGTTCGTTGCAAATTTGCAACGGAATATGGTTCGTTGCAAATTTGCAACGGAATATGGTTCGTTGCAAATTTGCAACGGAATATGATTCGTTGCAAACTTGCAACGGAATATGCTTCGTTGCAAATTTGCGACCGAAAATGATTCATTGCAAATTTTCGATAGATTTACGAAACACAGTTCTTCGCAACTTTTTGAAAAATATTGTTTTTGCTATTATTTATATTATCAAAATTGAAAAATAAAAATAAAAAAACACAAAATACAATTTTATATTTCCTCGCAGTTCATTGTAACTAATTTTATAAATCGTTTTACAATTAAATCCGGTTTACAAACTAAACCAGAATTAAAAAAAAAAGTAAAACCAGAAAAAAAAACTAAATCTAATCTTGAAGCTTCAAGCCGCGTCTTCGACCTCACCGGATCTCAGATCTTCTTCCTCTCCCAACCTCAAGTCGTGTGACGTGTGACGTGAATCCAACGACTACCACATCTACCACAAATCGTCTTAGTCTTCTTCTAGCAAATCTACCACATCTTCTTCTGCCGCAAAAATTCCTTTATAAGGAACAAAGATAAAGTGAGAACGAAAACACACGCACACAGATAGAAATAGAGAGAGAGAGAGAAAGAGATTACACAGGAGGAGACGAGGAGAGGAGGAACTGTGGCGAGGAGGTGACGATGGCCACGGGCTAGAGCTCGGCAGCGATGGGCCTAGAGCTTTCCATCTCTTCTGTCTAAAAATTACAAGAAGCAAGATTAGATCTGGTGGAGCTTAAAAGTACTTCGTTTGCAACAAAAATATATGTAAAGGGCTTCTTCTTCTACTTACCTTTAACGATTATTTCTGGTGAAGATAAAGAGAACTGGTTCTTGAACCTTATCTGTACACTTTCTCCTTCTCCAATGCTCTTTTGTGGTGAGGAACTCTGGTAACTGAAATGGTAAAGTCAAAATCTGAGAGAGAGAGACGATTGGAAAAGCAGAGAGAATGATAAAGAAAGAAATGTGGGAGAGAAGAAAAGAAATCTGATTCGTTGGATTAAATGTATCTACGGACAAGATTAGAATCCTTGCACATGTGGCTAGACCAATCACAATTTTCCTTGTTTTCTTTTAGTTTTTATTTATCTTTATAAGTATCTTGTTATTAGAGAACGAGGTAAGGTTTAAATTTTAATGGTTCGTAGGTTTGTGTTTCATGATGCACAAAATTTTTTTTTGTTAATTTGATAACTTTAGTAAGTGTTATGAATTATTTTACTTATATTATTTACTTTTTATTAGTATTTAGTGTTTTAGATTTCATCATTATTTTAAAATATACTGATTTTACTTAAAGTTTATAAAGTGTATAATTTGATGATTTAGTTTAAAAAGTGTTATAACTTTTGGAGTGTTGGATATTAGCTTCAGTATATGATGTTTGTTTAATTGTTAAGTTTTAATGTATCATGATATAGAGTTTAGAATATGATATAGGACTTAGAGTACATGAAGGGTTTGAAATATATAGTTTAGGATTTAGATTTAAGATTGAAGAATTTGAGTTTAAAAAGATTAGATTTAGAATTTAGGTTAATATTTGAGTTTTACCATTTATGTTTGAAGATTAAATTTATTATTATGTTATATGATTTAGTTTTAAGGTTTAGAGTTTAGGGTATACAAAACTAATTAGTGATTTGGGGTATAGAGTTTATATATATATTCTAGGGTTGTAGATATAGTGTTAGAGTTTAGATTACTAATTTTTTTTGTGTTGTTTTGTGTTTTTTTTTTTCGATTTTGAAGTGTCTAATGTAAAATTTTAATTTTTGTATATAGTTTGTGATATTATATATATTACAAAAATATTTTTTATTTAAATTTTGAGTTGGGAAAATGATTTTGCGAGGGAAATGCAATGGACCCCTCACAATTCTCTGGCAAAATTTTGATTTGCAAGGAATCTCTTCCAAAATCCTTGATGAAATCCAAACCGTTTAAATTCCGGAAAGATGGACTTGCAAGGAAATTGCAAGGGATCTCTCAAAAATCTCTTGCAAAATTGCGAAGGAATTTGCAACCCTCGCAAATTTGCAAGGGTTTTGCGAGGGTTCCATTGCTAGTCCCTTGCAAATCCATGTCAATGTATTTTAAGGTTTCGTTTGAGGTTTTGTTGTGTTTTCAGACTGTATTACTTTATGTATCTGGTTTCAAAAAAGACCTTATGTGAAAATATGTTTAACATTTTCCAGAAATTTAGTTGATGTATATTAATTACATAAGCTATAAGATTTAGATGTTAATTACTTCGTAATAGTAGTTTCACGAATTAAGTTTATAACCATAATTGATTAAATTTCTGAAAATATTTTTGACATACATTTTAAACACTAAATAGTTCAATAAAATGTGTTATCCGACATGAAACCCAAACCGTTCAAAAGATGGATTTGCAAGGAAATTGCAAGGGATCTCTCGCAAATCCCTTGCAAATTTGCGAGGGAATTTGCAACCCTCGCAAATTTGCAACGGTTTTGCGAGGGTTTCATTGCAAGTCCCTTGCAAATCCATGTCAATGTATTTTAGGGTTTCGTTTGAAGTTTTGTTGTGTTTTCAGACTGTATTATTTTATGTATCCGGTTTCAAAAAACAATTTATGTGAAAATATGTTTAACATTTTCCAGAAATTTAGTTGACGTATATTAATTATAAGGTTTGGATGTCAAGTACTTCGTAATAGTAGTTTCACGAATTAAGTTTATAACCATAATTGATTAAATTTCTGAAAATATTTTTGACATACATTTTAAACACTAAATAGTTCAATAAAATGTGCTATCCGACACCAAAATCCTTGATGAAACCCAAACTGTTCGAATTCTGGAAAGATGGATTTGCAAGGAAATTGCAATGGACCTCTCGCAAATCCCTTGCAAATTTGCGAGGGAATTTGCAACTCTCGCAAATTTGCAAGGGATTTGCGAGGGTTCCATTGCAAGTCCCTTGCAAATCCATGTCAATGTATTTTAGGGGTTCGTTTGAGGTTTTGTTGTGTTTTCGGACTGTATTATTTTATGTATTCGGTTTCAAAAAAAATTATGTGAAAGTATGTTTAACATTTTTCAGAAATTTAGTTGACGTATATTAGTTACATAAGTTATAAGGTTTAAATGTTAAGTACTTCGTAATAGTAGTTTCGGGAACTAAATTCATAACCATAGTTGACTAAATTTTGGAAAAATAATTTTTGATATACATTTTAAACACTAAATAATTTAATAAAATATATTATCCGACACCAAAATCCTTGATGAAAATCAAACCGTTCAAATTCCGGAAAGATAGACTTTTCAAGAAAATTGCAATATACTGTATACACAAGTCTAGTCTCTTGCAAATACATCACAAATTTGTGAAGGAATTAAGAGGAACTAAGAGTGACTTGCAAAGTTCTCACAATACTCTTGCAAATTTGCAAGGAAATATTTTACTCGCAAATTTGCGAGGAACTTGCGAGGTTTCTGTAAATTCCCTTGCAAATCCCTCGCAAAACTGCGAGAGAATAGTTCCCTCGCAAATTTGCAACGAATTTGCGAGAATTATATTTTTTCCTCGCAATTACGTTGCAAATGCATCGCGAATTTGCATGGAAAATTTTCCGTTGCAAATTTCCCTTGCAAATGGGCTGTTTTCTTATAGTGGAAGGTTTATCAGTATCAGCAGCTCTAATTACGCTATAGATGGGCAAAGTGAAAGATAAAGCATATTCAAGCTCCTCCCAAAACATTTCATCTAATATCTTTTTCTTCACAGCAGATGCTCTCTCTACACCGTCTTCTTTATAATCATCCCATTTAGGACTGATCACCATTTGCTGTAACCCGGTCTTTATTTTTTTGAATCTCTTTAGCATCACAACGGTGGACGCAAACCTGTAAAAATAAAAATAAGATCATTTATTCAAAACTTAAGAATATAAGTAAATTCTCAATTAAAAATAAAAATATAGAAAACTAACCTTGTAGAAGCAATTGTGAGGAGTTTAAGATCACAATGCTCAGTGAACATTACAAGCCTCATTGCATGATTCATAATATAATTTTTGATCCAATTCACATCTTCACTGAGAGACTTTATCCAGTAACAAGCATCATACACCTCTTCATTATTTCTTGTGCTCAGTAGTGGTGAACATATATTCTTCAGAGCAAGGTTCAAAGTATGAACCACACATGGTGTCCAGAAAATGGTAGGAAACTTTGCTGAAATAAGTGCACCGGCTTTTACACAATTTGAAGCATTGTCAGTGACAACCTTGACCACATTTTCATGCCCTGCCTCTTTTATGCCTCCTATGATCAGCTCTGCAATCATCTCACCGGTTTTTATCTCACCATGAGTATTGATCGCCCTTAACATCATTGGACCACTCTCATTTGCAGCAATCAAGTTGAATATTGGTCTTCGTTGTGGATCTGACCAACCATCACTGCATATACTCACTCCTTTTTGTTTCCATGTGTTCTTCAAAGGTTGTAAATGCATCTCAATATTCTTTCTTTCCTTCTGAAGAAGTGTAGTTCTCAATGCATTATACCCTGGTGGAACATATCCTGGAATTTGGGAAGCTCGCACATATGAATTGCGGTAGTGAGGATTTCTTGCAAGGTTAAAAGACAAACCACCAGTGTAGAACATCCTAGATACTTCACCATCGCACTGCTCCCTAGCTTCATTATTAAATGCTTTTTCCAAAGGACCCTTTCTCTTTTTTGGATCAGACTCAGTTGCATTAGGAACTTTGTAGCTCATATCATAATCAAGAGAAGAACTAGACATGTTCCTTGATGATGAAGGAAGTGGAACTGGTTTAGTAGCTGCACGTTCTATCCTCTCCTTGCAATCATCAACTAATTTTTTCAGGTTGACTCTTTGTTGAGGAGTAACTTTCAAGCATCCTTTGATTCCTTTTCCCTCTTTCAAAAGATGAGTCAAAACTCTACTATGAGAACCGACGTATGAATTTCTGCAGAATTTGCATTCAAACTTCCATGATCCTCCTCCAGGTAACTTCTCAATTTTCTTCACGTAGATCCACAAGGGTGCTTTGTCATCCACTTCCAAGGACTCATCAATATTTAAAGGATCTTGAGACATCAGTCCTGTAAAAAAAATATATTAGTTTTCTATGAATAGCAATATCTTAATCTACCAAGTATAATATAAATATGCAATTTATATCAACGATTATTAAGATCTACGTACACAGCAATTAATATAATACTATACCTAAAATATTTTTTTGAATTAAATTGAAACTCTAAAAGTACAGCACACATGTTACAGGGACTCACGATTCACGAACAAGTTTTACAAACCACATGCATAAAAGACAAACAAGTGACAACACATCAAACAAAATATGATAATTGATTATTTATCAAGTCTATGAGTTACGTACCTTGTCTTCTCTTCTCTTCTCTGGATAAAGGTTGAAATTGAAAAGTACCAGAAACTGCTCCTTAGTTCTTCTTAAGCTTCTTACGGTATGTGAATTCTAAAAACTGTTAATTTTTTTATTTTATTTGTTAACTAGGGTTTTGTTATTATAATGGGCTAAACGGGTTATTTTAACTTACATATTCACAAAACAAATCAAAATTAAAAAGCCTAAAATAATTTACAGTTTTCTAAAAAACTTGTTTAATCTTCTACGCTTCCAACATCACCATCATCGACGCTTCCAGTTGTGAAACGTGCGCTTCCATGGCGATTCCAAAAGCCTCAAAATCGGAATCGTGATTCCATGTCGATTCCGAGCGCTTCCGAGTGATTCCGGTTCCGTTTCTGCTTCGGAAGCACGAAACGCATGGCCAACAACGATTCCATGCTACGTAGATATTAACACGGATAGTTTCAAATTAAAGGTCAGCAAATCAAACCGTTTGGAGCCGTTTTAGAATAAATTCTCGAAAGTTCAATGCATAACTTCTAGTTCTAGATGACTAGACATTAGTACGCAGAAAGATTACGGAATGTGAAGAACAAGCAACTCACTAATTAATCTATTCTATTAATTCTCTTGTATGACCAGTTGATAAAAGTTATGTCCAATTAATTATTTTTGTATAACTGAATCTAAAGTTAATTATAAGTTACAGCAGTTACATCCGGAAACAGGAAACATACGAGTTACATTTTATTTGTAACTGACTGGACGCACTTTATTTTTTCCTTATCAATAATCAAAATATCAATTATATTTTTTTTGTAACCGGTGCTCTAATACTTAATTTTGGATTGATTAACGTACATCAAGGAGAATGAGATAAGCATCAATACTATTAATATTTGTAACTGGTGGGACCCATTTAACTCTAAGTATAAAATTTAATTATTATATTACAGACATTTTATATTTGTTAACAAATACAAAATAAATAGTAATTTCACTTTCTATTTATACCTCTAATATTACGAAAGAAAATAAATATTATTTTTACCGACTATTATAGTTTAATTATACTTCTTCTGTTTCATATTAAGTGTCGTCTTAGAGAATTTTTTCGTTACAAAATAAGTGTCGTTTTAGAGTTTCAATGCAAAATTTATTAACTTTATTCTCCATTCTATTTTTCTATTGGTTGAATTGTCGGTAATGATGTTTTTATATTGAAAATATGCAAAATTAAATGCTTTCTTAATCCGTGTGCACAAGTCTAAAACGACACTTATAATGAAACAGAGGGAGTAATAAACTTTGATATATTTTACAAAAATCATTATCACACTACAACAACATAATTTACATTTCAGCCTAAAAAAATAGAATTTAGTCAACTAGACATTAATTAATTTACATTTTGAATAGTTTACACAGACATTAAATTTATCAATTAACAAAGCACATGATGTTAAAATAGAATTTAACAAGGTTTAAATGAACTTTTAATAGAAATAAATATTCATAAAACACATTTAGTTCAACGGGTTTTAAATAGTTTATTCGTTTAAAAAAATATATTCTATTAATTTAACAGTATGAGCAATTGATAATAGTTGAGTCCAATTTAAAAAATACATGGAACCTATAAATATAACTGCAACAACCTATATATAAATATTTATATACCGAGATATAACTGCAACAACAACAAAGAAGTTACATAATGATCAATTCCTATTTTTTTAAGAATTTCATATTTTTTATATCGAACTCTTTATCATGGAACTTAAAATCTTATTTTAAATGCTATCTATATGGAACTCCTTATCATACTAATCTCAATTTCAAATTTTGTATATTTTGGCAGCTATATTTTTAGGTTCAGAGATGTGAGAAAAAATTAAATATATCCTAGAGAAAAATTAAATATTCAGAGATATAATTGATTAATTTTATAAAAATTATATTTCTTAAAAAACATAAACAAAAAATATATCCATCTTTTAAGGGCGGATCATAAATTTGGTTCAACTACTTGAAAAAATCGATTTACGGATGCGGGTTATGAGTATTTTATACGGGGTGAGTGCGGGTTGGTAGATTTTGGATTGCGTGTACCCGCCGATCCAAAAAAATATTTAAAAATAAAAATAGAAAAATGTAAACACTTTTTAAAAAAATTCTGTAATTTAAAAATAAAAACAATTTAATTTTTTAAAAATATATAATTTTTATTATAAATATATAGTTATATTTTTATAATAATTAAATTAAATAATTATTTTTAAAAAAATTTAACCCGCGGATAACCGTAAAATTAAATTGGGCAGGTGCCGGTACAAATTATTTGTTTGCGGGTTGTGTGGGTCATATTTTTTGACCAAAGCAAAATTGAAATCCACGAGTTGGCGGGTTCGACCGGCAATATACCGGATCAATTTTTAAATTGCTATTATTTAATAAAATATATTTTGATTAAGATTTATGCACAAATATGATTACAAAGAAAAACACAAATATAATCACAAAGAAAACATAAATATGAGAATTAAATTAAAACAAAAATATACCCACCCTTTAAAGGGCGGGTCAGAATCTAGTTAGTACAAATAAAAGGATTCATTCAGTAACAATCGATACAACCATTACCTTATTTTGTTGTTGACCATCCCAAACAGCTATATATTGAACAGTGTTTTTACTTCCTAAATACCAAAAAGAACAGTGGACATTAGCAAGTCAAACACTAATGTCAGCAAGAAAACCCTACAGTATCAGTTTTTCCAGATCATGCAAAACGAAAACGTTGGTTTCTAGGTTTTCCATTAGAGTTGTTAAACATATCAATGAATCATGTTCTAAGAGCATTATCTCTAATTTATTAATCCGTTTTTATTTATTTAGCAACACCAAAATAAAATTGGGTTTTATTTTAATATATTATTCCATTTTTTAATCCAAAAGATATTTTAAAATGATTTCATTTTTATTTAACTAATAGTTGTTAGTGATACCTTCTACTTAAAGAAATTACCAATTAACCTCAACTATCTTATGTTTACAAAACTTGCATAAAAGTAAAATTTATTTAAATTAAACATTAAATTTTTAAAAAATATAATAATTATAAGACATGATATTTTGGTTCAATAACGAGCATTGTAATATATTTTTTTCATAGATGGTCAACTAATTCACCTTATAATGAATAATGAGTTTTCTTTATCTTTGATTTCTCTAAATCGAGCAAAAAAATTTTTAAATCGGTCATTTCATTGTTTGGACTATACTTCACCGATTTTAGCGATTCCAGAAATGATTTACTGGATTACTAAATTACTTATTTTATGTTATATTTATTTTATATTTTATGATTAGTTTTGTGTTTTTACTAGTTTATGTATTTTATATAAAATTATTAAATAATCTCTTATAGAAATCATGTTATTTTACATTATTGTATTATTTTAAATATTTAAGTATAAAATAAAACATTCAAAATTTAAATGATTATTTTGTAAATAGAAAAACGTTCAACTCTAAAATGGTATAGTTAAAGTTACTCCATTTATTTATAGAATAATCTTACCTACTATTTTGTTATAGAATGAAAATAGAGTAGCATTGAAGTATATTTTACTCAGAATGATGTTTGAAATATAAAATGTAGTAGGTATGAGATGCCCTAGGACAAAACTGCCGAGAATGAATTGATCTCAAACCGGTTGTAAATTATAACAGGTATCGACATTCTAGCCCGATATTAGAGCCCAACACGGCTTAATACTAAAGCATATTTATTGGGTTTTTAAACTATCGTCCATATCCATACTATTAAAAAGAAAAATATTTTGAAAAAATCTACTAAAAAAGGTTGTTGCACCCTTTAATAATTTTGTTTATGTTATAGTTTATATTACATTAATTAATCAACCCACCTAATTCAGTTAATATTTATGTCAAATTAAGATCAATACCATTAAAACAAGATCATTCTTGAATTATACCCTTAACGAATGTTTTAAATTTTCCAAAAATATCCTTAATGACATGAACAAACAAAAAAATCATTAATGGCATTAGTGTCTTTTGATTTTATGGGCTTATTTTAACATTTGGATGGATTTGCTAACTAATTAAATGGGTTATGTTTTTATATAATCAAATTCAAATTCCATAAACTTTTTAATATCAATACCACAAATTAAAGTTTGTAATAATTTTAATAAGTTGATATTAGAGATTGAAAATTTGTAACTACACGGGATAAGGCTTAATCAAAAATATTATTGGTCAGTTTGTATGTTAAGCAATATTTTATATAAATTATAAATCTTTAAAATTATATAATAGCCCAAATAAAAACTTCGGATAACAATGTTTTGAAAACTGATCCGAACACTGAACTGGACAATTTACCGGGTTATTGGGTCATTGAGTCGACTGCAGGTAAACCGCGGGTGAACCGTAGATTAATAAATGAATTAATTTTATTATATAATAATATATTAGCTAATAAAATAAAAAAATAAAAATATATAAAACTAAAGTTACTACTTTCTAAATATATTTAAAACATAAAATAATAGTTTGGATATGTATATATTTTATGTTTAAAAACATTTAGAATACTTAACTTAACTTTTTATATTTTTATTTTCATTTGATATACAACTAAAAAAATATTCTACTGGTTTAACCGATAGTTCAACTGGTACCTGGTTTTGGGTTTTAGTGGGTTTGAGCGGATTTTTGCGGGTTTTTAAATTTTAGGTTTTGTACCCGAATTTATTTTGGGTCACCGGGTTTTCCGGTTCAACTGCGGGTCCGGGCCGGATTTCAAAATACTGGATAAAACTACTGTTTAACTTATTTACAAACATAAAACGGCTATGATGCATTTTAAATTTTGTCATATTGTACATACTTTAACAAACCCGCATAATTGAAACTTGATCACGTCACAGTTTATATAACTAAAACGAAAAAATTATCAATCTTTTAAAAGCGGGTCAGAATCTAGTTTTGTTTATAACAGAATAATGTTTCATCATTATACCACCCGACAATTTTGCATTAAACATATTATTTTACACATCTCAGTATTGAAGTGTATTATTATTCAATTCATACGTAAGAAAAAAATATGGAAACAAGTTAATAATTAGATCACCCGAGATTTTTGCATCAAACTTACCTTTTTACATATCTCAATATTTAAGTTTATTTATTCAATTCTTACGAAAGGAAAAAGTCAAAACAAGTTAATAATATGCAATATACATATTTTCGACCTTCTTTACCAATATATATATATATATATATATATATATTGACCTTATATAAATAGCCAAACATAAGAAATCAAAATAGTATCAATCGTGATACTATTACATTAAATTATTTTTTAAATTTATATAAATCAAAATATATATACAAATAAAATTAGACAAAACACTTTAATGACTATCTGTTAAATATATATATTACGTTAAACTAATTTTTATTAAAAAAAATTAGAAATAACAATTTGTTATTGAAGTTAAGTTTAAAAGTTATTGAAAACCCTACTAATCGTTGACAAAAAAACCCTACTAATCTTTTTTTCTTTCTGTTTAACTTTTAGAAAAAAACCTATAAAGCTGTACTATTAAATTAATCAAAATAATCGAAAATAAATATCAATTCTCACCAACTTAATAAATTTAACTCTTATAAAATATACACGAAATATAACGAAAAATTAGGTTTGGGAATTCGAGTCTTCGGGTCCTCGACATTTGAATCCAACTAGATATTTAAAAATAATTTAGTTTGGTTTCTTTTAGATCTGGGTTTGGGTTAGTTCGAGTACATAATATAAAATACCGGCAATTCGAGTACCTAATGGGTCTGGCTCGATATTTAGGTATTTAGGGCCATAAAGACTCAAAGTACCTGAAAATCTGTAAAATCCGAAACACAAAATATACCCAAAAGTCAAACAAATATCCAAAAATATTGAAATACCCAAAACCTCGAAATTTTATCCGAAAACTTACCCAATGAACCAAAAAATCCAAATTTTTATTCCAAAACCAAAATACTTTTTTAAAAAATTTAAAAATTAACCCAAAACTTGAAACTATAAACCGAGAAAGCGAACCCGAAACATATAAAAAAAACATTTCTAACTGAAAACATATATGAAATACCCAAATATACATAATATACACAAAACATTTTGGATACTTTGGGTCTCTGTACTCGAGAAGTTATCCGCGGGTCCAAGAAATCGAGTAGGTACTTTTCCCTGATCCTAGACCCGAACATGTATTTGTGTCAGTTTCGGTTCATCTTTTGGATCCGTGAAAAGTTCTCATGCCTAAGAGAGACTTACATAAAAATATATATACAAAATCTCAAATAAACTAATTCGTAAATTATATAATTTTAAACTTTTCCCTAATCGCATACCCAAACATGTATTTTGTGTGTCAATTTCGGTTCATTTTTTGGGTACGGGTAAAATTTTCATGCCTAAGAAAGAGTTATATAAAAGTGTATATACGAAATATCAAATAAACTAATTCATAAATTATATAATTTTAAACAAATTTCCTTATTCAATATAATACAGTTTTATAACATAATAATATATATAATAATTCCAAAATACTAATTCATATCCAACTTTTTTTATAACTCAGAAAACTCGCGCGTTCGAAAACGCGGATCAAAATCTAATTTCCTTTAAAAAACATTTGCTTACTATTGTATTATCTGATTTAGATTTTTTTCTTCCAATAAAATTGTGAATAATAATTACATATCATTTCAAACACGATATTAAATAAGTAGACCAACAAAATTTAAAATCTAAAACATCATTTTTATCATTTTCAGTTAAATTTATTCACCAAACTTAATAATCAATATTTTAACATAAATAAAAATTATACAACTATTAACTATACTAAGGTTTGGAGCCATTATATAACATGGTTATGGTGACACCTATGATAATATGATGAAGAAAATTTGATAAAACTCTTTTGGACATATTTTTTTCAACAATACTATATAATCACTTTTCAAATTTACTATTTCTATAAGTTGATTTATCAAAATATAAGCTGTTGATAAGACCTGTAAATAACTGCATCCGCAGTGGCATATCAAAAAATTCTAACTTTATACATTTTCAAATTAACTTATAATTTTATGAATTATATGTTTTTATACATTTTGAATTATATAAGTTCATAACATATCATTCAAGTTTTATAAAATAAGTTTAAATACTTATGAACAAAATTTAAAAATTTATTTTATAATATCAATAAGGAATTTTATTAAATCTTATAAAGTGATACTTTAAAAATATCAGAAAATAACATTTCTGAAAATCTCCTTAGAGATTTCATTGACCACTCAACTACGGTCGTTTTAGCTAAGGAGAACAGACATATCACATGTATAAAAGAACGTGAAGCCAGTGCCCGTCTTTTATGGTTCAAATTTTGTACTCATATATTGCCGTTTCTGATGGTTCTGCTTTTCCAATATGTTTTTTTTTTCTAATATTTATTATTAGTTCCAATCATAAGAACCTTCAGTAATTTGATCAAAAAAAAAAGAACCTTCAGTAATTAATTCTAAAATTAGTTTCATATAGTACAATACATATTGAATCAATGACAAATATACCACCAGTCTTGGTAGTTTAGTCTAGTTAGTGAACGAATGGTTTATATGCTTAACTGTTGCATTTTTGTGTCTTAAATCTCTATTGTACCAGTAAAATGCCCAGCACTCGTGGGAATGCCTTTTCGGTTATCAAGGTTGACACTCGTTATCAAGGTTGACATCTGGGGGTGCGGGGGCCGCAGGCCCCCGCGGTACGGTATGCCTTTTCGGTTTAGGAAAGTTACTATTTCTATTGGGAAAAGGAAATCGGGTTTTTTGAGGCTGTATAAATATGGGTCTAAGGGTTTGTAAGTTATTATCACATCATTAATAAGAAACCCTAAACGGGTATTTGCCTCAATACGTTTTCTTCTCTATTCTTCTTCTAACCTAAACGACGGCTGTTCACAACAAGTGGTATCAGAGCCTGGTTGCGAACCCTAAAGGATGACCGGAGGAAGTTCTCTTAAGTTCGATGTTCCAAGATTCGATGGGAAGGGAAATTTCGGTCTGTGGCAACGGCGTGTTAAAGACTTACTTACGCAGCAAGGGATGAAGAAGTCTCTGTTGGAGACGAAACCGGAAGCGATGGATCAGGATGATTGGGAAGAGATGCAGGATAAGGCCGTCTCAACGATTCGACTCTGTTTGTCGGATGACATAACACATCAGGTGATGGACCTCACAACTTGTAAGGAGATGTGGGATAAGTTGGAAAAGATGTATATGTCAAAATCGTTATCTAGCAAACTATACCTCAAGCAGAGGTTGTTCGGTTTGAAGATGTCTGAGAGCGGGGATCTGGTTGCACACGTCAACAACTTCAATCAAATCATCGGGGATCTGGTTCGTGTGGATGTGAAGATTGAGGACGAAGATCAAGCCATGATCTTGCTGTGTTCTCTGCCTCCTCAATATGAGACGTTGTTAACAGCTCTAACAGTCGATAAAACGACCATAAAGCTGGAGACAGTTTCTGCAGCACTACTCTCTCACCATGAGAGAAGGCAGAATACAGGCGTGGGTGACAACTCTCAAGGTGACGGGCTGTATGTCAGTCAGGATAGAGGAAGGCAGCGGGGGAAGCAGCAGGATGATACTAGCAAGAAAAGGTCAAAGTCAAAGTTCGGGAAGAAAGTAGTCTGCTATAGGTGTGGCAAGCCTGGCCACTATAGGAGAGACTGTCCGGACAAAGGGCAGAATTCGAAGGAGACGTCGAACTCTGCAAACATGGTTCAGAAGGTGGAAGACTCGGAAGAATCATCTGATTCGGATATGCTTGCTGTTACGTCAGGTGATCACTCGGATACCTGGATAATGGATACAGGCGCTTCATTCCACATGACCCCTAACAGGGAGTGGTTTGAAACGTACAAGGCTGGAAACATGGGCTCTGTTCGACTTGCGGATGACAAGGCGTGTGGTGTTGTGGGCATTGGACAAGTCAAGTTTCGGATGTATGATGGGACTATCAGGACATTAACTGATGTCAGACACATACCAGTCATGAAAAAGAATCTGATATCTCTGGGGTTGCTACATAGAAACGGCTTCAAGTACAAATCAGATGATGATGAAGTATTGAAGGTTTTCAAAGGTTCTATGATGGTGATGAAGGGACAGATGACAGCTGGAAGCGTATATCGGTTGATAGGGAACGTGGTTGTAGGTAGTACTGCAGCTGCAGTTTCTGAGTCGGAGTGTACAACCTTGTGGCATATGCGTATGGGCCACATTGGGGAACACGGTTTGAAAGAGCTCTTGAGAAGGGGTCTTTTGGACGGGTTGAAGGATTGCAAGATGGAGTTTTGCAAGTTCTGTGTGATGGAAAAACAGTCCAAGGTATCTTTTAAGACGGGCCAACACACGACAAAAGGTCTTATTGACTATGTCCATTCTGATGTGTGGGGGCCAACTCGGGTGCAATCTATGGGAGGATCAAGATACTTCGTTTTATTCATCGATGACTTCTCTAAGAAGGTTTGGGTGTACTTCATGAAGCAGAAATCTGAGGTGTTCGAAAACTTCAAGGTTTGGAAAGCTGAAGTAGAAAATCAGACGGAGAGAAAGCTGAAGTACTTGAGATCGGATAATGGCACAGAGTATACTGACGGGAAGTTCCAGAAGTTTTGTGCGGAGCATGGCATTCAGAGGCACTTTACAGTGCGTAAAACACCTCAGCAAAACGGTGTCGTTGAAAGAATGAACCGTTCGATTGCAGAGAAAGCAAGGTGTTTGAGGTTGAATGCAGGGTTAGCAAAGCAGTTCTGGGCGGAAGCAGTAAACATGGCAGTCTATCTCATCAATAGATCGCCAAGAAGTTCCTTAGAAGGAAAGGTCGCAGAAGAGGTGTGGACTGGGGTAGATATTGATCTATCAAACTTGAGGATATTTGGATGTCCAGCTTACATGCTAGTTGCAGGAGATGAAAGATCAAAGCTGGATTCGAAATCCAAGAAGTGCATTTTTCTAGGCTTTGAGAAAGGTGTTAAAGGATTCAAGTTATGGGATCCTGAGGCAAGGAAAAGGGTGTTTAGTCGAGATGTGGTCTTTGACGAGCAGTATATGGTGCAGCAGGCGATATCAGACCGAGTGCCTTTGACCATTGAGACTATCACGGATTCTGAAGTTACTCAGGAGGAGTCTGGTGCAGCTAAACCAGATGAAGTTAGTGATGAGCGGTCTGTGGAAGTGACACAGAAAGAGGTTCAACGTGAAACAGAGGAGAGTTTGGTTTCTAGAAGACCAAAACGTACAATAAAGGCTCCAGTCATGTTCGGGTTTGAAGACATGGTCAACTATGCTCTTATGGTCGAGATGGATGATCCTACCACATATCATGAAGCTATTAATAGCAATGAGAGGGATGAATGGATTGGTTCTATGACGGAAGAGGCAGTAAGTCTGGATAAGAACGAGACTTGGGATCTTGGGGAGTTACCTGAAGGGAAGAGAGCAATTGGCTGCAAGTGGATCTACAAGAAGAAGGAAGGGATGTCTGTGAAAGAACCTAAGAAGTTCAAGTCCAGAGTAGTGGCAAAAGGGTACTCGCAGAAGAAAGGAATAGACTACGACGAGATATTCTCGCTGGTAGTACGACACACTTCCATACGAGCTGTGTTGGGTTTGGTAGCTGTTTGGGATCTGCATCTTGAGCAGATGGACGTGAAAACGGCCTTCCTTCATGGAGAGTTGGAGGAGGAAATATATATGGAGCAACCTGAAGGTTTGGTTAAGCCTGGAGAAGAGCATCTGGTGTGTAGATTGAAGAAGTCTTTATACGGTTTGAAGCAGGCTCCAAGGCAGTGGTACAAACGGTTTGATTCATATATGATAAAAATAGGCTATCAAAGGTGCGAGTACGATTGCTGTGTGTATGTCAAGACCCTTGACCATTCTCCCATATTCTTGCTGGTATATGTTGATGATATGCTCATTGCTGCAAACGATATGGATGACATAAATCGTTTGAAAGGGTTACTGGGACGAGAGTTTGAGATGAAGGATCTTGGTGCTGCAAAGAAGATTCTTGGAATGGAGATTCGCAGGGATAGAAGCTCTAAGAGGTTATGGCTTTCTCAGAAGAGGTACATTGAGAAGGTGTTAGAACGTTTTGATATGTCGAATTCAAAACCAGTCTCTACACCATTGGCGAAGCACTTCATACTTACAGCAGAGCAAAGTCCAAAGTCTGCTGAAGAACTCAAAGATATGGCAGAGGTTCCTTATGCTAGCGCAGTTGGTTGTTTGATGTATGCAATGGTGTGTACAAGACCGGATCTAGCACAAGCAGTTAGTCAAGTCAGTAAGTACATGTCGAATCCTGGGAGGAGACATTGGGATGCTGTGAAGTGGATCCTAAGATACTTGCGAGGTACAAGTGACTATGGGCTTATGTTTGGTGGAGAAGTGCAGGATTCAGTTATTGGGTTCGTGGATTCAGATTATGGTGGAGACCTTGATAATAGCAGGTCAACTACGGGGTATGTATTTACTCTTGCAGGAGCACCTATTTGCTGGAGATCGGTACAACAAGGTATTGTAGCGATGTCAACCACTGAAGCTGAATACATGGCACTTGGAGAAGCAGCTAAGGAAGCAGTATGGGTACAAGGACTTGTATCCGAGTTGGGTGTTGATCAAGAAGGTGTTCAGCTACACTGTGATAGTCAAAGCGCGTTATGCTTGGCTAAGAATCAAGTGTATCATGGAAGGACGAAGCACATACGTATAAGGTTTCACAAGATAAGGGAGTTAGCAGCTTCTGGAGAAGTCTTATTGGAGAAGGTGCATACGTCGGAGAATCCAGCTGACATGTTGACCAAGCCTGTTACAACGGAGAAGTTCAAGCATTGCTTGAATCTGCTCCGTGTTTGCCAATGCTAAGAAGCAATGGAGGTTCCCCCAGAAGATAGACGGGATAAGGAGTTTTGTAGAGATTTTTCGTCAAGGTGGTGTTTGTTGCATCTTTGTGTCTTAAATCTCTATTGTACCAGTAAAATGCCCAGCACTCGTGGGAATGCCTTTTCGGTTATCAAGGTTGACACTCGTTATCAAGGTTGACATCTGGGGGTGCGGGGGCCGCAGGCCCCCGCGGTACGGTATGCCTTTTCGGTTTAGGAAAGTTACTATTTCTATTGGGAAAAGGAAATCGGGTTTTTTGAGGCTGTATAAATATGGGTCTAAGGGTTTGTAAGTTATTATCACATCATTAATAAGAAACCCTAAACGGGTATTTGCCTCAATACGTTTTCTTCTCTATTCTTCTTCTAACCTAAACGACGGCTGTTCACAACATTAACAACTTTTAAAATCAACATCTTCTTCCTTGAGGTTTCAAGTTATATCATCCTAGATTACAACCGCAGTTCAGCTATCTAATATCATTATTATAGCGATGTAGCAGGGACCCCTATGTTGACGTAAGTCACGGGCATCAATAAGCTGTTTTTGATTTTATAAGATTTTTTCTTTAGACTTTTCATTTTTTGGTCTATGAACTTAGCGTTTTACTTGGTTCGTATTTGGAGTATATAAACTAGAAAACCACTGAAGAAACTAAAACATTCAAAATCTGAGAACATTCACTATGGTCATGACATGTTCTTCTTGTTCTTCTTCTCGACCACAGCACTTGTTGTTGTTGTTCTTCTTCTTGTTCGTTCCATTTCTCAGCTTAGCACAACCAATCACCACAAACATTAACAGTTATATTTGGAACCTTACTTCAAAAGCAACATGTTTATCCCCCCAACAAAGCAACTTCTCCGGATCTTTATTCTCCAACAACCTTAACCGTCTTGTCTCTTCAATCCCTTCTCGCCAGCCCAACACCTACAACTTCTACAACTTCTTGGTCGGAGATCAAGAACGTATAGAAGCCATGGGACTCTGCAACAGAGTAGTCACGCGAGGAGATTGTCTCAACTGTATTTTCCAAGCTGCAGTAAACCTAACCACAACGTACTGTCCAGCTCATAGAGAAGCTTACGTACGTGCCACGAAATGTATGTTTCGTTATTCAGACAAACCTATTAGAGGGAAACTCGAAAGAGTCCCTGTCTTGGAGGCTCCAAACCCTAAAAACGCAACGGGGGATAGAAAGGAGTTTATCCGGTTGCAGGGCGAGTTACTTAACCGACTCAGACAAGAAGCTGCATCAGGTGGAATTAAGAGGAAGTATGCTCAAGGAAATGGTACTGGTCCGAAATCTAACACGACATTCTTCGCCTCCGTGCAGTGCACGCCAGATTTGTCTGAGAAAGACTGCAACAATTGTCTCAACTATGGTTTTGGAAATGCGACGAAAGGGAGATTAGGGCTTAGGTGGTTTTGCCCTAGCTGTAGCTTTCAGATAGAGAGCAACTTAAGATTCTTCCGTCTGGAGAGGGAGTATGAGTCTGATCTACCAAGAAAGCCAAGACCAGGACAGAGTAAAAGAAGAAGAGTACTTGCATTAGCTACTCTTGTGTTTATCAAACTTTGTTATAAGAAACAGAGTACTCTCTATATAATGAGTTTATCAACCTTTGTATTAACAAAAAACTTTTGTAACCTTAGGAATAAAATCTGAAAGCAAGTTTTACTTTATCTAAACGATTACAACTCTGTGTTACAAAAAATGACGCTTTTAGGTTCTGTTTGGATTGGCAAGAACGAGAAACAACTACTTATCCATGACGAGACAGAAGGTGTTGTCTGTTGAATAATGTTATGTTTTTGGTAATGATTCGAATGATATTATAGATAGATTATATAATCACTACATATATACATAGAGAAACCAATGCCAGAGTCAGAGTTATACAAAAAGAAATCTTAATATTTACATATATTAAGTGATACAATCATTTTTTTGTTCACACAATTAAAAAGGAATAAGCAATCTAAACTATTAATCTAAACTATTAAAAGGGAAGTACATTTTGTATTTAATTCTTAGTTTCCTACAAAAATTACAATGGAATGACATTGGTGTTAAAATACGTTTTGTTTTTAAATTGAACTGACCACAAAATTACTAAAAACTGTTGCCTTAAAATTGATTCAATAAATACATAACCATTACATGTCGTGTTCCCTAAGAAAGCTTGCAAATCTAATTTAAAACAATTCGATAATACAAAAAGAAGTTCAAAAACCAAAATTAATCATTTATTAATTACCTAAAATAAATTACCTTTCAAAATAACTCCCTATATTTTAGAAATTCTTCATAATAATTAATATATCATGATTTCTATTCCCACTTTCTTGCAAATCTTCATATCAATCAACTCAATCAAACCGCATATTAATGATTAGTTACCATATCAATCAACTACTAGAATATTTTTATTTTAAATTATAATAATTAAAATATTATAAGCTTTTATTATAGGAAAATAAATATATAATATTAAAATATTATTTAATAGTAGAATAATTTCATGTGAAGATAAATTATATTTAAATGATTTAATATGTAAAGAATGATCCTCTTAACATTAATGAAAGTTTTAAGAATATTTAAAAATATTTAAAAGAGAAGTACATGACTTTTTGACTCTCTTTTTAAAAGTTAAAAATTACTTTTAATAAAATTTAAATTTTAAAATCTTTAATCATTGATGATATATAATTGTAGATGTAAAATTCTAATTATGTATGATTTTTTTTATAAATGTATTATATAGTTGATAATTTTAATCTGTTCTAGTGGTGGATAATAGTTGGACTTTTTATAAATACATAGAAAATAAAATATTAAGAACAATTGTTTATTTGATTAATTGTTAAAATATTAATAATTTAAACGATTATAAGCTTTTGTTATAGCAAAATATGAAATATCAAATAATAAAACTACTAATTGTAGAAAAAATCTCATGTGTTATTATGAATTATATTTACATAATTTAATGTGTAAATAATTACCAACGTGAATGAAAGTTTTGATAATAGTTAAAATAGTTAAAACAATAGTACATAATTTTTTTGACTCCCTCTCTTAAAAGTTTTAAAAAATTCACTCCAAGATAATATAAAGTTGTAGATTTTAATATATATAAAAACCATTTTAATCTAATCCGTTGTGAATTGTGACGTTTGATGATAGTTGAATTTTTTTTTTGTAATTCCATAGAAATATTATAAACCTTTTGTAGAAAATATCATATTTTGTTTATTTTCATTATTTAACTAAAAATTAATTAGTATTCATTTATGATATTTTAATAATAATTAAATTAAATTAATTTTTAAAATAATAACACTTAAAAAGATTATAAACTTTTGTTATATCAAAATATGAAATATCTAATATTAAAATATTATTTAAATGGTAGAATAGTTTCATATGTGATGATGATATATTTCCATGATTTAATGTGTAAATATAATGACAAATTTAACGTCAATAAGAATCTTATAATAGTAAAATTTCCATGGAATAGAAATATTAGTTTTAACAATATTCCTTTTTAATATAGTTCTAGAGTTGATAGACTGTTGCCAACAAAAATAGAGTATCAAGTTTTAATTTAATAAAAATATTTTAAATAATTAGTATCAAATTTTAATTTTTTAAAAGTTATTGAATTTAAAGAAAATATATATAAAGAATTATGTTTAATTTGATGAGATTAAGGTACTTTACATAACTTTTAAAATAAAATATATGCAAACATATAGATTAAGAAATCATTTATTTCATATTTTTAAGATACTCTCTATTTAGTTATTTCATACTGATTTTTTTGGGTGCTAAATAGTATTAGAATACATTGATACTATTAATATGTATTGATTAGATAAATTATAGAAAAAGTATGGGTAAACCATTATATATGAACTACGTACGTCGAATAAAAACTTTATCTCATAAACCTAAATTCTATACCCTAAAACTTAAGAACAAAAATTCATTAAGTTTAGGTTTATGTTATTTTTTAAATTTAATTTAATATAATATTATCTTTCATGTGTTATTTTGAATAAAATGTCTTTTAATGTTAATAACATGTAAATGTGGGCACGAATCGGATATCCGAGATTGTGGAGATATTTGTGATCTAATTTTTTTGTCTGAATATTCAATAATCCGATTCCATTTGATTCATAGCCATCCGGATAAACGGTGTCCCGGATATCCGGAAAATAGTTTTTTAACCGATTTTGATCCGTAAAATAAATAAATTAATTTTAAAATAAATAAAATCTAAATAATAAGAAATAATAAAAAATTTCTATAAAATATAAAACTTATTTACCTTTTTGAAAAGTAATACTTAGATTTAATAAATTTAGTAAATAAAAATATTGTAAAATTTATATAATATATTATTTATAACTTATATATATATATATATATATAATTCATTAAATATATGTATATATAAGCATATAACAGATTGGATCGAATATCCGTTTTAAAAAATATTAGTATTTGTAATTTCTTCATTTTTTACGATATTACATATTAGTATTTGCTTTTCTTCGTAAAGTTACAGATATCCATATTTTTTGTTTGAATTGAAAAGGATAAAAAACCAAATCAAAATTTACGGATATTTTTCTTAACGCTACATACATGTGCACATTGAGGTGAACACCTATATAGCTAAATATTCACTACAATTGATGATTTTAATTCTCTTGGAAGCTAAAATATTATTTTTAATGTTTCTATTCACCATATACCAAATTGTAATGAAACAATTTGTCTTAATAATTTTCTTTTCTTTTTCTTAAATTATTATCTAAATTTTATTTGATTTTCCTTACATTTAAAATTATAATATGAAATTATGGTTTGACATTAAGACTGCCTAAAATCCATATAACATGAAACCAAACAAATAATAATATTTTTTGGTTATTTTGAAAAAAAATCTAAAGATCTCAAGCATTTTAATAAAATAAATAGAATAAATATTGATTTAGAATGATTGTTGTATTTAATAGATTAAAAGCAAGAAAAACTAACCTAAAATCGAAACGATATTCATATTAAATAGACCTAATATTTTTTATCTTAAGATATAATGAAATTAATCATCTCATTCTGTGCCATACGCGAATTATTACCTACTACAATATAAAACATTAAATTATACACATATTGTATTTGTCCTTTTGTTATATAAACTCTGAATATACATAATTTAAATAATAATAATAATTAGAAAAATGAAAACAATGCTTACCTCATACTCGCTAGACAAGTTCTAGTTCCATTATTAAACCCCAAATTTGTTTTTAAAATATCACATGAATATAGATCTTACATCACAACACTTTTTGGGACAATAAAAAATCCCAAACATGTACTTAAAATACTAAGTAGAACCCTTAAAACCTTTGAAAGGCGTCTACCCTACTTCTTTTTTCCTTCCCATGAAATAAAATAATGTTAATAGTGTATTACTTTTTCCAATTTAAATACAAGCTTCCACGACCAAAGAGTCTGAAGCAAACATCTCAAATAATCAAATTACTCTCACTCTCTTTCCACCATGGATATCCCAGCCACCACTTGTTCCGCCAAGGACCTCGCCGTCCTCCTATCTTCTTCTTCTAACTCTACTTCTTCCCTCGCTGCGGCAACCTTTCTCTGCTCTCAATTCTCCAACATCTCCAACAAACTCTCCGACACAACTTACGCCGTGGACAACACGTATCTTCTCTTCTCCGCCTACCTAGTCTTCGCCATGCAGCTTGGTTTCGCCATGCTCTGCGCCGGCTCGGTCCGAGCCAAGAACACTATGAACATCATGCTCACCAACGTCCTCGACGCGGCAGCTGGAGCCATCTCTTACTATCTCTTTGGATTCGCGTTCGCCTTTGGAACACCATCCAACGGCTTCATCGGTCGCCACCACAGCTACTTCGCCTTGAGCTCTTATCCCGAACGCCCTGGCACCGACTTTAGTTTTTTCCTCTACCAATGGGCTTTCGCTATAGCCGCAGCGGGAATCACCAGCGGCTCCATCGCTGAACGAACTCAGTTCGTTGCTTACCTTATCTACTCTTCTTTCTTGACCGGTTTTGTCTACCCGACAGTTTCACACTGGTTTTGGTCCAGTGACGGCTGGGCCAGCGCGTCGAGATCCGACAACAATCTCTTGTTTGGTTCAGGCGCTATTGATTTCGCGGGATCAGGAGTTGTTCACATGGTAGGCGGGATTGCCGGTCTGTGGGGAGCATTGATCGAAGGACCAAGAATAGGTCGGTTCGACCGGATGGGCCGGTCCGTTGCGTTACGTGGCCACAGTGCGTCCCTTGTCGTACTCGGTACCTTCTTGTTGTGGTTTGGATGGTACGGATTCAACCCTGGTTCCTTTTTGACCATTCTAAAACCCTACGAAAAGTCTCGGCCATACTACGGACAGTGGAGCGCTGTAGGCCGTACAGCGGTCACCACAACACTCGCTGGCTGTACATCCGCTTTGACCACTCTATTCAGCAAAAGGCTCCTTGCGGGTCACTGGAACGTTATTGACGTTTGCAACGGATTGTTAGGCGGATTTGCAGCTATCACCTCAGGATGTGCCGTGGTAGAGCCGTGGGCTGCTATAGTATGCGGATTCGTGGCATCATGGGTATTGATCGGGTTTAACTTGCTCGCCAAGAAACTCAAGTACGACGATCCGCTTGAGGCCGCTCAACTCCACGGGGGATGCGGAGCATGGGGCCTGATCTTTACCGGACTCTTTGCGACCAAAAGATACGTCAACGAGGTTTACTCTGGTGATAGTAGGCCTTATGGATTGCTGATGGGTGGGGGAGGAAAGCTGCTCGCCGCACAGTTAGTTCAGATCGTTGTGATCATTGGGTGGGTATCCGTGACGATGGGGCCATTGTTCTACGGTTTGCATAGGATGAATCTCTTGAGGATATCGACAGAGGACGAGATGGCCGGAATGGACATGACTCGTCACGGTGGCTTTGCTTACGCGTACAACGATGAGGATGACGTGTCAGTTAAACCGTGGGGAAAAGTGGGGCCCACAAGCCAGAGTTCGACTCCTACACCGCCCTTGACTGCTTGATCCAAGATTTGAGTGGTCCTAAGCAAATGTGTAATATGAAGACAAAAGAAAGTTGGACATCAAACATGTTGGTCGCATATGTGTGTTGTTTTTGGTCTTTTGTTTATTATTATACATTGTTGTGGACATGAATTATTGAGCTCTTAACTCATATTATTATCAGTAGTTTCGTTTCCTTTTATTCTAATTGAAAGTTATCGTTTGTATCATAGACTTAAATTTGAATAAAATCCTTATTTGAAAAACCGTTCATGCTACTTGTACCAGCTCATGTTCATATGAGATTGTTAGAATGTTCACAACTATTTCTGAAGCCTAATGATTAAACAACGTTTAACAACTATCTGTTCTTTGCAGATGAAGTGAAATGGCTCTCATTATTTACTTTTTAAAAGAGACGACTATGTTTACAGTGAAAAGTTCATCACTTTTTACAAAAAAAAAAGAAGCTCATCACTTTAATCTGTGGTGCTATTTTATGTAAAATTAATTTCCCACATGTTGATTTAGCATTACCATCCAATAAAATAATATTGAACCGATTATTCATTAAAGAAAAATAATGTGAACTGCAATTTTTTTTTAATTGTTTTGTGCATATATGAACTACAAATTTCAAAACCAAAAATAAAATAAGAGGTGAATATGTTGTAAATGAATGGGTGATGGTCAAAAATGGGGGCTACGGAGCAAAAGATAAATTGAATGGCATTTTGACAAACGGGGAAAACAAGATAAAGTAGTCATCCGAGACTCCCTGCCATCCGTTCTTTGAAAGTTGTAGGAATATTTTATCATTTCTTTTAAACAACAGGAATATTTTATAATATACTTAGATTTTAAATAATTAATTCAAAAAATCGAGGGCCAATCAACACAAAAACGACATCAACCAGTGGATAGCGTGGCACAAGGCTACTAGCTAGGAACCTAGATCCATAGGTTTTGATGAGAAATCCATAGCGACCGTTACGTGTTATCTGCCGGAGATTAACCACGATACCCCTGTAAATAAAAGCATCTCCAATATAAAGTTATGCTTTTATCTTCGAAATAGATAAAAAAGAAAATGAAATAAAATTTTTGTTCCATGACCATAAGAAAAATATAGTAATAAAAAAACAAAAAATAGATTCTTCCATAAACTTTGTTATGGAGTGAAATACGAAACTGGTTAAAGCTCCGTGGAAAAAAATTTGGATGTCATAAAACCTAAACCAAACGAAAATATATTAAATTAAACTGTTCTATGATAAAAATATATAAATAACAAAAATTGAAATAGAATTTTGGTAGAGATTATACTTTTTCTATTATCATGTTTTTATGTTTAATTGATAAATATAAAATTGCAAAAAAGTCTTATAATATACATAACTTTTATTTAGGGTTAAATAGTGTAATATACATAAACATAATAGACAAAGATTAAAATAAATAACCATATGCTTTAGATGTGACTTGAGAGAATAATATTCTCCTTCAATGAAAATAAGAGGTGTAGTAAACAAGATAGTAAAAGGTACCGTCAATGTAGTATATAATACTATTCTATTTTTGTGTGTAAAACTAGAACGATTTATGTAAGTACAAAATATAACAAATATTACGAGAGAAAGTGAGAGAATTACATTTCTATTCTATATTTACTAAATAGAATAAAACACAACAAAATGATATCTAATTTGAAAAAGAAACTAAACTGTAATATAAAAATATTTGATAGTTTAGTTTCAGCTAAAACATTCTCTTTAGTTAAAACATTCTTCTTTATTAGTTAGTCAGCCGTTTAATTTCAAAACAACTAGTTAATTTCCTTTGTTATGTTCTTAGTTACAGTTCGCAATCATTTGAAATGTGTCTTGATGATCATTAGGGTGTTCTTGATTCTGGAGAAGAGATAGCTGTGAAAAGACTGTCCATGAAATCAGGACAAGGAGACACTTTCTTCATAAACGAAGTCTCATTAGTTGCAAAACTCCAACATCGAAATCTTGTTAGGCTTTTAGGTTTCTGCTTGGATGGACAAGAGCGACTACTCGTCTATGAGTTCTTCAAGAACACAAGCCTTGACCATTTCATATTTGGTATCTTTTGATCCACTCTATATATATATATATCATCTCTATTTCTACATGATCCTAATCGTTTTTTTCCCCACAGATTCAGACAGGAGAAGGGTCTTCTTTATCTCCATGAAGATTCTCGTTTCAAAATTGTTCACAGAGATCTTAAAGCCAGCAATGTTCTATTGGACGATGAAATGAACCCGAAAATCACAGATTTTGGAATGGCTAAGTTGTTTGATACAGACCAAGCAAGTCAGACCAGGTTTACAAGCAAAGTTGCTGGAACCTAGTAAGGCTACCAAAAAAAAAAACTAATACTCTTTCAGTTCTGATCAATTCTTTTAAAGAACTGACAACTATTTGGTTGTTGCAGCGGGTACATGGCTCCAGAGTATGCAATGAACGGGCAATTCTCAGTGAAAACCGATGTATTTAGCTTCGGTGTACTAGTCCTTGAGATCATTACAGGCAAGAGAAACAACTGGTCTCCAGAAGAACAAAGATCAATCTTTCTACTTAGCTATGTAAGTGAATATAGTTGTTGCTTTGGAGCGGATTCTAGACTTTTAAGTCTAACTTTTACTCTGGGTTATATTTGTAGGTGCGGAAATGCTGGAGAGAAGGGAAAGTGTTAAAACATTGTGGATCCAAGTCTGATTGAAACAGAAGGTTCAAGTGATGAAATCATGAAGTGCATTCACATTGCCCTGTTGTGTGTGCAGGAGAATGCAGAGAGTAGACCAACAATGGCTTCTGTTGTTGTAATGCTCAATGAAAGTTCTTTCACTTTACCTAGACCTTCAGAACCAGGCTTTTACTCAGGGGATGGAGAATCATCATCATCAAGAGACAATCACACAAGTAGCATTCCGTCACTGAACAGTGTTACAATCACTGAGTTAGATCCTCGTTGATTAGTGTTGTAATATGATATTGCTTTATAGTTTAGTTCAGCTTCATTCTATGACTAAAACTGTTTGGTAGTGTTGTAAAACAAATTGTTAAGGATCTTTACACTAATATTACATTTGAAATGATAAGATATATAATTGTAGAAGTATGACAAATGAATAAGCAAAGATTCACCTTTGTTTAGCTGATGTTTTTTGGAATGGATCTTGATTCTCTATCTTTCCACTGTGTAGGCTACAGTTTTGTAATCCAAACAGATATAAACAGTTCGTTACTCCACGTCATTCTTGGATGCTGCTTGAGTCTCTGAACCCACATGTGTAGTGGGCGAAAAAGTAACCCGGTTTGGTTTTCTGGAAGCTCTCTCATCAACCTTCTTCCCCCAACAGTTCTTTGCAAGATGTCCCCTCCTGCCACAGTTGTCACAAGCTATGGTGACCCTCCCATCTCTCTCAGGTTCTTTCCTCTTCCAACCTATGCTCTGAGAACCCCTTCCTAGACTCGGTGGCATCCTTTCCATCTGACAAGACCCTGTTGCTGGTCTATACGTAACCCTTTGTGGTCCGTTTCTGAGAAGATCCTCCTCAGCTTTGACTCGTTCCATCAACATCCAGACCGGCAAAAACTCCTCTTCCATCAACCTGGTGCTAAACCCTCTCCAGGACAGTGGAAACTTGGAAATGATGGTACTCACATGAAACGTCTCGTCTAGAAACATACCAGCACTCACTATGGAATCAGCAATCTTGTTGAAGTCTTGGACTTGATCAAGAACCGGTCTCTCTTCCACCATTTTGAACTCAATGTACTTTCTGACCTGTGACCTCTTTGAGTTAGATTCCTCACACTGGTAGACCCATTTTAACTCATCCCACAACTCTTTCGCATGCTTGAATCTCTTCGAGTATTGACGGTATAGATGGTCTGACAAGGAGTTTAACAAATGAGTGTAGCATATGTAATCATCTTTCAACCAGTTTTTTCCGGCGGCATCATCAGCTTGAGAGGTGTTGGTAACAGGACAGGGTTTAAGGAGAACATAACTAAGATTCAACTGCTTTAAGAAAAGCTCCATCTGTAACGCCCAGCGAAGATAACTCCTCCCATCAAAACGTGAAGTCTCGATGATGGAAAAACCGCAACTGGTATCGTCTTCCACAGGCTTACAAGTACCTCCGTTTTGTTTTGATTCTGATCTGCATAATGTGGTAATAACGACAGATAAGCGGAATGCACTGACGAGATCATGAACCTGTGTATATATGAAAACCGTTACAGTCTTACTTTAATTTTGATTGGGACTGCTTAATGCCTTCCTCTATGGCTTCAAAGTTCTTCTTGATCACAGACCATTGGTTAGCTGACAAATGTACTCCTGATAGAGAAGAAAAATGAAACGTTTTCAGCACAAACCCATTGGAGAGAGAGAGAACTAGTCTGTAAAGCAAAAGAAGAGTCTGTTAAGCCCACGAAATACTCAGAATCTAAGACAAGAAGACACAAAGTCATGTTCGAAAATATTCATAAGCTCAGCATGAAGAAAGCAGGGGAAAGAAGAGTCCATGAAGCAAAATCAAGCAATAGCATTAACCAATCAAAAGTACTCTCATAAGCTTCAGAATCTAAGACAAGAAGATATCTTTCTGAAACCAATATCAAAAATAATACTTATAAAGCTTCGCAAATCAAGACAAGAAGACACAGAGTTGAGTTCTAAAAATTACCTCTGAAAGGCTTTCCATCTTCCTTAGAAGTCTCCCCGATAGATAGAAAAGGTTGGCCTCTGTATTTTTGAACCGTAGCATTTCGCTTCTCCGAAAGCTATACAAGAAGTTAAAAAACATCAAACACTTTCCACATCAAACAAACAAAGCTAACTAACTAACTAACTCCAAGTCGAGATCACAAACCTTACAAATAAAGCGTTCATCTTCTTCACCACCAGCTGAAGCGGTTGGATTAGGATCCACGGGAGCCACCGTCTCTTGAACGTTTGCTTCAACGTGGGCAGCCTCGTCGAGATTGGATAGAAGAAAGGCTTCGAGAACGTCTCTGACAAGCTTCTTGTGATTGGTCGCCGATAAGTCGAAACCGAGTAGAGAAGAAGCGGAGATGCGGAGCTTGAACTCAGTCATCTGGTCCATGTCAGCTTCTCTGAGTATTCCCTTCACTGTTTCCTCTATTTCCTGTGTAGTTGGAGGAACCATCATCACTTCCATTCTTTCTCCACAATCAATCAACCAAAGAAAAAGGAAAAAGAGAGAGAGAGAGAGATTACTTGAATGGATATTCTGTTGTTTGCCGGCGTTGTTATTTAGGGTTAACGCACAAAAAAAAAGGTTAACGCACATAAATCGCCGGAGAGAAAGGATTGGCCGGAGAGTTAAAAAAGAAGGTTCTACCGAGAATTGAACTCGGGTTACTGGATTCAGAGTCCAATGTCCTAACCGCTAGACCATAGAACCTCTTTGTTGTTGCCTGGACAATAAAGGTTGAAGTAGATTTAACTTAACAATGTGAATGCTATTCGTGGAGGCAATTAAGTCCAGTTTCCATGGCCCATATTGAAGCCCATGAAAGTGTTAGTTAAAACAGTAGTAATTTCTGGTCCACTTTTTTGACTGTGGTAAAAGTCGTATCTGACAAGAAACTCCGGTAGTGGCAGGTGAGGAGGAACCCAAGGAAGTATAGAAAGAGAATGGAGAAAAGGAAGGAGAAGCGAATTAGGTCAGAGGTTCCCTACGAAGATTTCCCCGCGAGATCTGACAAGCGACGTAAGACTAGAAGGAATAAGAAAGAGGAGAATGTCGTCTTGACCAGAAGAGGAACAAGAAAGTATACTGGTTTGACTTGTCATCAGTGTAAGGTCTTAATGAGTAGTAAGACTGATCTTGTCTTCTGTTCAATCTGCATCAAGACCCGCTATTGCTATGACTGCATCTCTAGATGGTAAAAGTATTTTGCTTTACTACGTTTGTGCTACGATTGCAAGTATCATAAGAAGTTTGAAATTTTAATTTCTCTAAAAGGTATCCAAAGAGAACGCCTGCGCAAGTTCAAGCCGCCTGTCCTTTCTGTCTGGGGAATTGCAACTGCAAAGCTTGTTTGCGAGAGCCTTTGGCTGTCAAGGTAAAGGAGGAGGACTTGAGAGCTCATTCGATTTCAAATGTGATACTATACTAGTAAGATGAAATGGTTTCCTTCATGTTGTTTCTTTTCTGAATCTCAGATACCAAGTGAATAGGACGGGAGTGTCAAGCTCAAGCAGTTGCAGTACCTATTAGTTAAAGTCCTTCCTGTTCTTAGGGATATCTATACAGAACAGAAACGTGAACTAGAGATTGAAACATCGATTAAAGGTATGTATGGCTCACTTGTCCTCTCCTCGCATTTCTTACTTTGTTTCTATTTTCTTGACTCACGGAAAAAAAAACTGTTTTGTTTCTAGGAGTCCCTGTGACCGAATCTGATGTTATTAGGTGCGAGCTTCATCCAAGCGAATGCATATTTTGGTAAATCTTTCAAACGTCACGGAGCTCCTTTTTTTTCTTTCTTTTTTCTACTGCTGCTTGGTTGATCTTTCTTGTTGGGAAAACGAACGTTATTGAGTTTTCATACTGTTTCTTTCTTGCATCCTTTTCAAATAGGCAGTAAGGAGAGAGAATCTTATTTAGCGATTATCACCATGATAATGACGAGATGTGATGGCTATCTGATTGACACATCAATAGAACATTTCCATTAAATATGATAGTAATTAGTGTGGTTCTATTGGTAGGTGATTATTGAAATTATGATCTTATTACTACTTCCATATGAGTTTTATTTTATTTTCGTTTGAGTTTAAGCTTCACTTATGTGATACTTTCAGTATTTTTGGGATTTGGGATGATGGGGGTTACTTCTCAGTAGTTCTCTTTTCTTTAAAGGACCTTGGTTATCCAGAACAAGTGAAGACCCTGCATAATGAATATAGCATGACATAGTTTTGGTTAGTCTTTTTCTTGGAATATTGCTTAGTTTTGGTAACTCTATTGTACTTTACATGTTTACAACCTTTTCATCCCTGTTCGACAGTGATCTCTGCCGCACTTTCATCACCAATTTTCACAGAAGCTGTCAGGACCCAGATTGTTCATCAGACGTATGTCTTTCATGCTGCAAGGAACTGAGAGAGGGCTTCCACGATCCAGGGAGTGATGGGAAGAAAAATGGAGAAGGGACAGGAAATGAATGCAGACCCCAAACACGTCAAGGAAGTTACTCCATTCCATGCCCTCCAACAGAACTTGGTGGTTGTGGTACTTGTACACTGGAGTTGAGACGTTTGTATGAATGTGATTGGGTCAAAAAACTGATAACCGATGCGGAGGAACTTACTCTACAGTTTAGGCCACCAGATGTGGATATTGCTCATAAATGTTCCTCATGCACTGCCAGCTCTGATTCCATTACAAGGCAGGCTGCTTCCAGGAAGAACGGTCATGATAACTTCTTATACTCCCCGAGTGCTGTTGATCTGTCTGAAGACGATATTGCTCATTTTCAGTCGCATTGGATGAGGGCGCAACCTGTTATTGTCAGAAATGTTCTCGAGAAAACGTCTGGGCTTAGTTGGGAACCAATGGTTATGTGGAGGGCATGTAGAGAAATGGATCCAAAGGTTAAATGCAAAGGAGAGGCAAAAGCCGTGAAAGCTGTGGATTGCTTGGACTGGTGTGAGGTTAGTCAAACCAGATTCTATATGCATTTGCTTCCTAAAGACAGTAAACTCATTACCCTCACTTTCTCTTGTAGGTTGAAATAAACATTCATAAGTTTTTTGATGGCTACTTAAAAGGGCGACTGCATCTCAATGGTTGGCCAGAGATGTTGAAACTGAAGAATTGGCCTCCATCAACTTTATTTAAAGAGCGCCTTCCAAGGCATAATGACGAGTTTATCTCTGCATTGCCTTTCTTTGATTACACTGATCCGAAGTCTGGTATCTTGAACCTTGCAACAAGACTTCCAGAAGGATCCTTGAAGCCAGATCTTGGACCCAAAATAGACATTTCATACGGTTTCCCTGAAGAACTTAATCGAGGAGATTCAGTGACAAAATTGCATTGTGATATTGCTGATTCAGTACGTGCACCCAGTTCTTCTTCCCTTGCTTTCTCAATTCTTCGTAGATATAAACCGTGGATTTGTTCTTTCTGATTAAGGAGTTATCATACCGAAACTGAGCTTCTAATGTGGTGAGTTAGGTCAATGTGCTGACGCACACGGCTAAAGTGGATATATCTCCCACGCAGTACCAAAGGATTGAAAGAGAGAAGAGACACTATGCAGAAGCACAGTTGCGCAAACAATACGGTGGTCAGCGGACAGAAGCTAGTAAACGTGAGAATGGAGAAGCTTTAGAAGAACAGAGTTTAAAGGACAAGAAAGCTAACGAAGAACTATCAGATATCAAGTCAAGACCGTCCGGCTCACAAGAAGGTGATGGATGATATATTTGTTTCAAAAGATATTGCAAGAAGCTCCGTCTCATGTTATGCATAAGACACATATTACTGAAGAAAGATTGCTGAAAATTTCAGGTGACTGTACTAGCATTGTAAGAGCCTATCCTGTGGAAGGGTCTTGCCCTACTGTTGTGGAGTCGGATCATAATCCAAAGTCAGATCATACAGTTGGTGGTGAGAATTATAATGACATAGGTTTGAAGACAGAGAGATTATCTCCAATGTACTCAAGTGAAGATGGTCCCACGGTAGAGAATGGACTAATGATGCCAACACTTCCTTCAACTCCCCCGTGGGATGAAGAGGATAGTCCCCCACAACTTGTTGCTAATACGAATGTGGAACCAATACAGGAGCAGAAACTGGATGCTCCAAAAGATACTAATTGCAATGCGGATGAGAGTTCAGAGACTCTGCACGGTGGTGCTGTCTGGGACATCTTTCGAAGAGAGGATGTTCCAAGACTTACTGAGTATTTGAAAAGGCACAAGCATGAGTTTCGTCACCGCTACAACGAACCTGTGAAATCTGTAAGTATCATCACATGTAAATGATTAGTGCTGCGAGAGAGATCTGGAATTTATACTTGTGTTTATATTTTCAGGTGTCACATCCAATTCATGACCAGAGTATGTTCTTGAATGAAAACCAGAAGAGACAGCTGAAAGAGGAGTTCGGTAAGATTCTGATTTGGACTAAAAAACACGTGCGTCTACCTTCTTTGCTATGGTGAATGGTTGTTGATATATGATAATCTATCATATGCAGATATAGAACCATGGACCTTTGAGCAACACCTCGGTGAAGCTGTCTTTATCCCTGCAGGTTGTCCTCACCAAGTAAGGAACATACAGGTACGCAACTCCCTTTCTGACACTTCATGTTTTATGGTCGAGTAACTTTAGTTTCAACATGTAGGCATTTGAAATGTTACTGATCCTCCTCCTCAACTGTTTACACAGTCTTGCATAAAGGTGGCACTAGATTTTGTTGCTCCTGAAAGTGTAGAGGAATGCCTTAGGCTAACAGAGGAGTTCCGGAGACTACCAAAAGACCACAGATCCAACAGAGATAAGCTAGAGGTACTTTTGACTATTTTCATTTGTATACGTTATTGAATCTAAAAAGAGTAGTAGTTTCATGTTTATTATGTTAACCTCTCTGTGTACTTATTTATCTTCTCACTGCATTGGATATAGCTTAAGAAGATAGTGCTGCTTGCTGCCAGCTCAGCCATAAGAGAGGCAAACAAGCTAATGCAAAAGTCCATGACACAGTGTGATACGTATGAGGCTTGTCACCCTACGATTACTCATCAGTATGCACGAAGAAAGGCCCACATGTCTAAGGAAGTCCAGCAGAAGAAGAGTACGTGAGGAGCAAGTTTGAGAAGAAGAAAATACCTTGAGAAGTAGTAGAGAATAAAGGTTTTAATGGGGTGCTTGGAGTCGCATGCTTTGTAGCGAGGTGTGCGTGTGTGCATTACCTAGTAGTAAGTAGTAGTAATAGACAACAGCAGATGCGTGTGTGTGTGCAAGCCTTAGTAGTACAAGCACGGTCCCATAACACAATGATGGCAAACAAAAGTCTCAAGCTCTACATTGTACGACTTTGGTTCGTCCCCAAAGATTAACATCTGAGGAAACCCATCTGTTTACTTTTGTTAGAGAACAAACTCCCTTGTAGCTTTACTGCCAACTATTCCTTTGAATTCGCTTATGTGACGACATTATTGTAGCTGCAAGACTTTTCCTTCGCATATTTTACTTTTATGTAAAACACCAAAAGTAAGTCTCTTCCCGTCTGATCTTATAACAGTGGAGCCGTAGATACCTAATTTCATAACTTGATGATAAACCTAATTTAACTATCAGACATTTGCTCTTTTGTCTTTTATGGAACGAAACAGAATCAAATACACATACATGATTTTAATTACATGTTATTGAACTAATTAGCCTTATAATCCATACTTTGATAAACTTCTATTAAAAGCATAACCTCTCTTCTTGTTGAAAAAGAAATAGAAGCATAACCTCTTTAGATAATCGGCTTTAGTCTCGTTTTATACAGTAGCACTTATATAACATCTCCATGTTTCCTGATGGCCTAGCTCTTATTTTGTCCAATAACCATCATAAATCAAATTTTATAAACTAAGTCACATTAGTCTATTAGTAAAAAGATTCTAATAAAGTTTTCGTTCTGGATTTAAATAGCATTGACCACCTAATCATTCACATGTACACAAAGTAGTATTTGGATCTAAAATATTTTGGAATTCTCACAGTTATCTAAAAAATAAATAAATAAAACACTAAAAAATTCATGGTTAACTGAAAACGTGTCAAAAACACTAAAAGTTAAGGTTTAATAATGTCTTAAATCCATATATGCAGCCAAGTTCCCTTGGTCTTCTCGAGAATAAACCAATCAAAGGAACACATGTAAATAATAAGTAGTCAATCACTTTTTATCAAAGAAAGATAAAAAGAGTAATCTACATCAAAATGCTTTATATTAAGAAAATAAAAGAAGCAAATTAGTTGTTTGAAGTTATAAAGAAGATGAAACTGTTTGAAAGTGTAGATGACATGATTCAACTTTGAATGTAGTGATAATGATTTCAGAAAATCTAAAAATTTAAGATTTTGCAGTTTCATAAATTAAGCTAGGATTGCAAAAGCTTTTAGGTTACACAAGTAATATTTTTTTTTACAACAATAGAAAAACTAAACCTTCTATGCTCGTCCGATTCAAAGAATCAAACCGGATACATAGAATCGACACAGAACATAGCAGAAGGGAATACATAGCATCTTATGCCAGTTTATCCGCCACTATATTATGCGCTTTCGAAATATGTCGGATTTTGAAAGAAGAGAAAATTTTTTTACTGCCCTGGAACTCCTCCAAATATGTAGCAAAGCCTGGTTATTCTTTAGGTGAGGACACCATTTTCACCAATTAAAAACAGTCTATCGCAAAAACTACGTCTAAAATTTGAGAGTCTTCATACACAATTAATATTTATAGGATTATATAGATAACTGTATTTTGTTTTTACCAAAAGGATTTATAACCAATTATTTTCAAAACAAATAATAAAAACTAAAACTATTTAAAATTAGTGGATGACACATGTTCTTCATAGAATTTTCAACTTCTGTTTATAGTATAAAAGATATAAAAAACCATATTTGTCTTTGCATAAAAGTTTTTTAACCAATTCTTATTTAAAATAATAAAAATTAAAATAATTTAAAATTAATGGATGACATGTGTCACTCATAAAATTGCTAACATACTTCTGTTTTATAATATACAGATATAATTATTAACTAGTATTTCTTAAAAAAAAAAGATTGTATGCACAACAAACACCAACTATGAAACATCCACCAATTTATGTATGATGTGTGCACAATGATAGTTGTGTAGCATAGTCAATAACCAGTTAAAAACTATTAGTTGTGAAAGTTTAAAGATTTTTGTTAAAATATAACAAAAAACTAGTTTAATAACAAAAGCATAGTCAATAACCAGTTAAAAGATTTTTGTTAAAATAACTAGTTTAAAGATTTTTGTTAAAATATAACAAAAACTAGTTTAAAATATAACAAAAGCATAGTCAATAACCAGTTAAAAACTATTAGTTGTGAAAGTTTAATTTTCATAAAATAAACATTAAATAGTTAATTTAGTATAGCATTTTCTTATAGTTCAGTCAAGCTCTCCTAATTAAAACCATGCTACTTGGTATCTAAATAAAAAAATATTATATTCCTTTTATATTATATCATTTCATGTCCACACCAATTTAGCATATATTTTTTATTGGTTTCATCTTCGATAGATCTCATTTTCAGATCTACCGATTATTAACTCGTCGTTCGCAGAGTTTTGTCTTCTTTCTCATATTTTGCATATTTTTTACTATCCTATCGTCTCATCCGAAGTCTCATAAACTTCTTCTTCATCATTCTCTAGTTGGTAAAAATCTGAAACCCTTGTCTCACCGATTAAAACATCGATCTCTTCAGTTTTTTTTTTTAATTTTATCTTTAATCATATTCTAGAATTTTGTCGAAATTTTGTTTTAAAAATTTTGGTTGTTTATTTTTTTGTCTTTCTCTTTTTAATATTTATATAATTGGAATCCAGTAAAAATGATGTGATTTATAGATTTTGATAAATATTTGGTAACTGTTTTGTAAAAATTTATAATAAATTTGCCAATAAATTAGGCATAATATATATTTTATCCACCGTAGACAAGAGATGAAATGTAGATTATAGACTACATGCTTTATGTTGATAAAAAAAGGATTATATGATATGCCGGATTTCAGAACGTAGAATAACCATATATTTTCTATACTCTATGTTTGTAATTTATTTTCTTATTCTAGGTTTTGTAAACAACTATGTAATTAGGTGAGATTATATTCTACATGCACGCACGCATACATGTAATATTTATAAAACAATAATATAATTTTTATTTTCAAAAGAATTTTGACCATGAATATATTTTCATATATAGATGTTTTTATCATTATGTATATCCACATTTTGGGTTCTTAAATTGTCTTTTGGGAACATTTCAAAAGATTTAAAAGTATATCAAAAGTTTTTTATTGGGGTTAAGTTCAAAAAATAAAAAGTTTTTTATTGGGGGGAATTCTAAGAAACGAAAAGTAATTAATTAAAGGGAATCGTAACGATGATGATCCCCTATAATATAAAACCTGGGGATTGTTGCGTTTGTCGCTTCGCTGATTTTATATTTACCAGGAACGAACGAACGAACGCCGTCTCCCAAGCTTAAGGCGGCGTGAGAGAGAGAGAGAGAGAGAGAGAGAGAGAGAGAGAGAGAGAGAGAGAGAGAGAGAGAGAGAGTAATGGAAAAAAGGAAGGAGAAGCGAATTAGGTCAGAGGTTCCGTACGAAGAACCCCCCGCGAGATCTCAAAAGCGACGTAAGACTAGAAGGAAGAAGAAAGAGGAGGATGTCGTCGTGACCAGAAGAGGACCTTCGAGTTCGGAGGGAAGAAGAGGTACTACAAGAACAAGAGGAAGAGACATGTCTTCTTCTTCACCCGACAAGGTTAATTTTTTTTTTTGTTCCTGTAATTAATTTTGTTTGTCCAAATTTTTAAGCTTTTGAACTGGAATCGTCTGTCTGAATGCCCTTTTTTTAACTTCTAATTTAGGAAAAAGTTTTTTGTTTTCTTTCTTGCAGGAGGATGACTGTGAAGGAACAAGAAAGTATACTGGTTTGACTTGTCATCAATGTAAGGTCTTGATGAGTAGTAAGCGTGATCTTGTCTTCTGTTCAATATGCATCAAGACCCGCTATTGCTATGACTGCATCGAGAGATGGTAAAAGTATTTTACTTTTGCACGTTTGTGTTACGGTTGCAAGTGTCTTAACAAGTTGAATCTGTAATTGTAATTTCTAAAGGTATCCAGAGAGAACGCCTGATGGAGTTCAATCTGCTTGTCCTTTCTGTTTGGGGAATTGCAACTGCAGAGCTTGTCTGCGAGAGCCTTTGGCCGTCAAGGTAAAAGGAAGCTTGATAGTGAGTTCATTTCTTTTCAATTGTGAATGTTTCCTTCATTGCTATTTGTTCTGAATCTCAGATACCAATTGAGAAAGACGAGAGTGTCAAGCTCAAGCAGTTGCAGTACCTATTAGTTAAAGTCCTTCCAGTTCTTAGGGATATCTATACAGAACAGAAACATGAACTAGAGATTGAAACAGCGATTAAAGGTATGTATGAGTCACTTGTCCTGTCCTCTCATTTCTTACTTTGTTTCTATTTTCTTGACTCATGGGAAAAACCTGTTTTGTTTCTAGGAGTCCCTGTGACAGAATCTGATGTTATTAGGTGCGAGCTTCATCCAAGCGAACGCATTTACTGGTCAGTTTTTCAAAGCTTGCGGACCATCTTTGCTTCTTCTTCTTCTTTGTTTTCTTCTTATTTTGCTTGTTTGATAATGATATTTCTTCCGTTTTGGGAAAACAACCAAAACGTTTCCATTCTGTTTCTTGTATGTTTTGCAAATAGACCATAGGAAGGGAGAGAGATTCTTATGCTGCAATTCTCACTAATAGATGTGATAGCATTCTAAAATTGTTAAATCAATGGAAACAATAGAAGGAATGTAGTGTAAACATAACTTAGATGGTTTGATGAGATTATGATCTTATCTTGGACTTGCATAGTTTAAATAAAGCTACACATGTGAAGCAGTGGGCAGGGAGTTGTTTTCATAACCATTGACAAGGAACTTGCACCTTGTTGGATATCTTTGAGGGTTAGTTTCATCTCTTGTAGGTGATTACTAAGATTATGATCCTTTGTATAGCTAGGAGAGAGGGAGCTGTTTGCATAATTATCAATTAGGTTCATACATGCGTTGTGCGTGAGAGTTCATGCTTATTTGTGATATTTAATCTTAGTAAAACAATTAGTTGTGTTACTCCAATATCAATACCATAGAAATTAGGCATAGTTTAAACTTGAAAAGAAAAAAACCGGTGTTAGACCTAATAAACTTTCAAATTTGGACGCCATTTAAATCAAGATTTCTACTCTTGAAAGTTTCTGGCCGTTTTGGTTCTTTTAATTTGGACCCCAATTCTTGGATCTAAGCCATATGGTTCTGCTTCTACAACATCCACCTGTGGAAATACTGTACATGTAGTATTTCAACGAACAACAATTCCACGAAAACAACATATGTTCACAGATGCACCCACGACCCATGTGTGTTGGTTTAGTGGGTTTGGCTTTCCGAATCAAGATGGATCAATTGTGTTATGCTTGTTCCGACAATCTCATCAGGACTTCTTTGGCCTGCACTTGCCCATGTTTTATGTGTGGTTGTTGCCGGTGTTCATATCTTGACAAAGGAGAGCTTAGAAAAGCTGTACAAAGTTTTTTATAACTAATTATCTAAAAAACAATTCCACAATAGAAATTGTGATAGAAGTTTCCATATTACTACACCCACTATGGATAGTTAGGCTTTGTGCATAGAGCTCTGAAATCTTCTATACATCCAATAAGTTTTAGAGCAAATATCTTATAGATGAAAAAATAATAGTATGTTTTAAGTGGATATCTCATAGATGAAAAATGATAATTTGTTGAACCAAATATTTCAAGTAATAAAGAACTTCACTCATTTGAAATTATATTACAACACCCACTATGGATAGTTAGACTTTGTGCATAGAGCTCTGAAATCTTCTATAACTCCTATAAGTTTTAGAGCAAATATCTTATAGATGAAAATAATAGTATGTTTAAAGTGGATATCTCATAGATGAAAAATAATAATTTATTGAACCAAATATTTCAAGTAATAATGAACTTCACTCATTTGAAATTCTTTTAGGTGAATTATGTTGAGATACCAACTCAATGAAATGTTATTAGTTGTATTGTTTTGATGTGTGAGTCATCCAAATGAAAATCTCTTTGAAGCTCTTTTAGATCAACCAATTTATGAAAAGTACAATTTCTGGGCATTGAGGCCCAAAATTAATAGAGAATATTTTTTTTTCTGTCAACCAAGAAGACATATATATATGGTGTAAAAGCCTTTATAAACAAGTCACTTCTTTATTCAATCTAATTGACTATAATTTTTTTGGAAATTAATGTTGAAACAAAAAAAGGTTTCATTACATTTGTCCAATCTATTCTTAGTGAATTTTTGAATTTTCATTGTTTGTAAGACAAGTTTCAATTTCTTGTTTGGACGCTTAAAAACAAATAGCAAATGTGAAAATGTGAAAAGTAAGAAAGAGAAATAATCAACTTGTGAGAAACTCTTTTACATTTTTGTCAATACATGGTTTATATTATTTTAGTATTATGTGTTTTAAGTGGGAACAAAGAGGATATCAACATGTTGATGGCCATATAATATATTGTCATCTTGTACCATATACAATTTAAATTTTGAAAAAATTAACTGTGATAAAATATTAAAATAATATTTGTTTTATTGAATCTAGAAAATATCTAACCAATAACAATTTTTATAAGTGTGATGTTTCTCCAAGAATTAAATAAAGAATTAGCCATGGAAAACCCCCATTTTGTATATGTTTCTTTGAATTGCATTTTTCTTTAGTTATTTTACATGTTACTCTCTGTGTTACCTCTGTTTGCTTACAATCTTTCACTCTGTGTACTACAGTGACCTCTGCAGAACATCCATTGCCAATTTTGTCAGAAGCTGTCAGAACCCAGATTGTTCATCAGACATATGTCTTTCTTGCTGCAAGGAACTGAGAGATGGGGAGAGTTTCTCTAGATGGAAGCTTAATTCTGACGGTACCATTCCCTGTCCTCCGAAGGAACGTGGTGGTTGTGGCTCTTCAAAACTGGAGTTGAGACGTTTGTTCAAACGTAATGTCAAAAAACTGATAACCGATGCAGAGGAACTTACTCTACAGTCTAGGCCACCGGATGTGGATATTGCTCATGAGTGTTCGTCATGCTCTGATCCCATTAGGAGGCAGGCGGCATATAGGAAGAATGGTCATGATAACTTCTTATACTCCCCGAGTGCTCTTGATCTGTCTGAAGACGATATTGCTCACTTTCAGTCGCATTGGATAAGGGCAGAACCTGTTATAGTCAGAAATGTTCTCGAGAAGACATCTGGACTAAGTTGGGAGCCAATGGTTATGTGGAGGGCTTGTAGAGAAATGGATCCAAAGGTTAAATGCAAAGAAGAGGCAAAAGCGGTGAAAGCTGTGGATTGCTTGGACTGGTGTGAGGTTAGTCAATAAATAGTCAACCAGATTCTATCCTTTCTTAAGACAGTGAACTCATTGTTATTCCCTTTTCTCTTGTAGGTTGAAATAAACATTCATAAGTTTTTTGATGGCTACTTAAAAGGCCGCATGCATCACAATGGTTGGCCAGAAATGTTGAAATTGAAAGATTGGCCTCCATCAACTTTATTTGAAGAGCGTCTTCCAAGGCATAATGACGAGTTTATTTCTGCGTTGCCTTTCTTTGATTACACTGATCCAAAGTCTGGTATCTTGAACCTTGCAACAAAACTTCCAAAAGACTCCTTGAAGCCAGATCTTGGACCCAAGACATACATTGCCTACGGTTTCCATGAAGAACTTAATAGAGGAGACTCTGTGACAAAGCTACATTGTGATGTTTCTGACGCGGTACGTGCACCATTTCTTTCTCAACTCTTCACAGGCATAAAACCAACGATTTGTACTTTTCTGAGATGATCTTAAGAGCTATCTAACTGAAACTGAACTGACCATTCTTTCCCTTCTGCTTTGTGAGTTAGGTCAATGTGCTGACACACACAACTAAAGTGAAACTGTTACCCGTGCAATACCAAAGGATAAAAAGAGAACAGAAACACTATGCAGAAGCCCAGTTGCGTAAACGACAGGGTGGTCAGCGTATAGAATCCAGTGATCAAATAATCTTGATTGAGAATGAGGAAGCTGTAAAGAATTGCAATGGTCTTTTGGGAGAAAGTAGCTTAAAGGATAAAGCAGCTAAGGAAGAATCATCAAATAGCATTGCGGGGGCTTCCAGCTCACAAAAATGTATTGCAATGAGTTCCTTCCATTCATATGCTATTACTTTAGATGCATTTCTGAAAGGCTTATGTTTCAGGTGAATGCACTAAAGTTGAAAGAGCTGATCATATGGAAGGATCTTCTAGTTCGTATTCTTGCACTACTGCTATGGAGTCAGGTCATGATCCAAAGGTGGATGTGAGTTTAATTCCTCAGAAGAATGTAACGGTAAATGACGAATCAATTGCTGACGAGAATCATGATGACGTCTGTTTGAAGACGGAGAAAAAGGATAGTCCCCTACAACCTGTTGTGAGTACAATTGTGGAACCAATACAGGAGCAGAAACTGGATGCTCGAGTAGAAACTAATTGCAATGCGGATGAGAGTTCAGAGACTCTGCACGGTGGTGCTGTCTGGGACATTTTTCGAAGGGAGGATGTTCCAAAACTTATTGAGTATTTGAAAAGGCACAAGCATGCGTTTCGTCACCTCTACAACGAACCTGTGAAATCTGTAAGTATCATTACCACATCACATGTAAATGATTAGTGCTGTGAGAGAGATCTGGAACTTTATACTTGTGTCTATATTTTCAGGTGTCACATCCAATTCATGACCAGAGTATGTTCTTGAATGAAAAACAGAAGAAACAGCTGAAAGAGGAGTTCGGTAAGATTCTGGTTTGGACTAGAAACATGTGCATCTACCTACCTTCTTTGCTATGGTGAATGGTTGATATATGATTTTATTTTTCATATGCAGATATAGAACCATGGACCTTTGAGCAACACCTCGGTGAAGCTGTCTTTATCCCTGCAGGTTGTCCTCACCAAGTAAGGAACATACAGGTAAGCAACTCCTTTTTTGACACTCCATGTTTATCAGTCAAGTAACTTTAGTTTGGCATCTGAAATGTTACTGATCCTCCTCCTCAACTGTTAAAAGTCTTGCATAAAGGTGGCACTAGATTTTGTTGCTCCTGAAAGTGTAGAGGAATGCCTTAGGCTAACAGAGGAGTTCCGGAGACTACCAAAAGACCACAGATCTAACGAGGATAAACTAGAGGTACTTTTGACTATTCTCATTTGTATATGTTATTGAATCTAAAAAGAGTCCAGTAGTTTCATGTTTATGTTAAATGTTTATGTTAAGCTCTCTGTGTACTTATTTATCTTCTCACTGTATTGGATGTAGCTTAAGAAGATAGTGCTGCATGCTGCCAGCTCAGCCATAAGAGATGCAAACGAGCTGATGCAAAAGTCGATGACACAATGTGATACGTATGAGGCTTGCCGCCCTCCGATTATTTATCAGTATGCACGAAGAAAGGCCCACATGTCTAAGGAAGCCCAGCAGAAGAAGAGTACGTAAGGAGCAAGTTTGACAAGAATAAAATATCGTGAAAAGTAGTAGAGCACATGCGTGTGTGCAAGCAAGCCTTAGTAATATATATGTAGGGAGTAGGAGGGACATTATTCTCTTATAGGACATAACCCATATTTCCTATTCTCTCACAACCTAACAAATTCTACACTAACCCAATAAAAGAAAATTACCATAAAAACCTTAATGAATAGATGATCTACACCATTGGATCAAAATAAAAAAAGCCAAACGATTTATTCTTTCTTTCTCTCCTCTTTGTTGGGACCCACCTTTCTTCTTCCTCTACTCCTCTCTTCAATTAAACGTAACAACCTTCTTCACATCAATTCTCTCTTCAATTCTTACACCAACCAATATCTTTCATCAAACTTTTTTACTGTTGCGAGATTGGACGAAAAACAGAAAAGAGAAGCATAAACATCCACAACAAATTGTGTATCTTCCTCCATAGATGAACTTGGGTAATGCTCTCTCTCTCTCTCTCTCTCTCTCTCTCTCTCTCTCTCTCTCTCTCTCTCTCTCTCTCTCTCTCTCTCTCTCTCTCTCGTAAATTAGATTTGGTTGAATCATGTTTGAACAAAATACATTACAGTAGTAAGAGTGATCTGAAGTTGAATATAATGTAAATCTAATTAGAATCATGAAATTGTGGAAGGAAAATTGTTTATATAAGATGCTATAACTGGTATAACAAGTGTTACAGTGGTTGTTCATCCGAACCGTACGACTACTTAAACATGTACAACTATTAGTAACTTGTACAATATATATACTGGTACAACTAGTGATACTGTGATGGTTCACACGAAACATAGAATTAGTTAAACTGGTATAAATATTAATAACGTATACAATATGATACTGGTACAACTAGTACAACTGTCATCATTACTCTGTGTATAACTAAAATAACCGGTACAACTATTAAGTGGTAATGTTGTTCATTATAATTTTTCAGGTAACTATGGATAACAACAGACGTGTGGTGATATATTTTGATCACGGAGGTAGTTATTCAGATGTGGGAGATGAAGTTCGATGGAAACGGAAAGACCGACATATTTCTACTTTAGTGTTTACGATGAGAAGTGACGAGGAGGTGACTTACTCTCAGTTGGTTGATAGAATATGCAGGAAAATGAAAATTGATGTAGCTTCGTCCAGGATTCAGCTGAGTTACTTTCCCTTTGGAATGGATGATAAGAGGCCATGTTACATCTTCGATGATGAAGATGTTTTAGGATATTTATTGGAAGTCGAAAAAAATCAGAGGCGTAGTGTCTTGCACGTGGAGCTCATAGAATTTGTCTTACAAAACCAAAGTAACGAGATGTTTTCTAGAGATGAGGGAATTCTTAGTGATGCAAGAGCTATTGATGATATGGCCGGTCTTAAGGAGTTGGCGACTATTCCTCATATTCAAGAGGATGAGAATGAGAAAGTCGATGAAGTGGGTACTGGAAGAGATGATATGGAGAATTTGGCGGTTGTTACACCAATTGGAACACCAGTTGTACATTTCGAGTGGGATGACGGTATTGACATGGCTTTGCACCAAGAATTTGAAACTAAGGATGAAGTGAGAGATTTAGTGGACAAAGCTGTGCATAAGAATTGTTTTGAGGTTCATATAGTGAAGTCGGCGCCTCGCCTTTACGTATTAAAGTGTCGTGGGGTTGGTTGCAAATGGTATGTACGAGCTGCAAAGCTGGCAAAGTCGGATTTTTTCACTATAAGGACATATCGGAAGATGCATACTTGCGTCAGGATAGAGGAAAGTGCAACTAAGAAGGGGAAAAGTGGCACACCAAGCTTGGTCGCATCTGTGCTGCAAGCTGATTATCCAGGAAAATACAAGACTCCAGCACCAAAGGATCTCATAGATTTGGTTAAGAACAAACTGGGTGTTACGGTTTCGTATGCTACGGCTTGGAGGGGAAAATACAAAGCTATCAATGATATGCGTGGTAATCCAACAGAGAGTTTTGCTAGACTGCCGTCTTACTTGCACATGTTGAAAATGTTGAATCCTGGTACTGTTACGCACTTACTAGTGGATGAGAAGAACGAGTTTAAGTATGTGTTCTTTGCACTCGGAGCTTGCATTGAAGGGTTTAATTCCATGAGGAAAGTGATAATTATGGATGGAACTCATTTGAAGGGTGTGTATAAAGGAGTGCTTCTTATTGCCACTGCTCAGGATCCAGATCATCATCATTATCCTCTCGCTTTTGCTGTAGTAGATGGTGAGAAAAATGCAAGTTGGAGATGGTTTTTGTCTACATTGAAAACCTTGATACCAGATGATCCTCAGCTTGTATTCTGTACTGATAGAAACCAAAGCATCATCAAGACAGTACACGAGGTCTACCCACTGGCGATCCATGGATATTGCATATATCACTTGGCTAATAATGTGAAAGGAGCATGCAGCAATGTTAGGAAAGATGTGGTTGCTCATAAGTTCAAAAAAATTGCTGGTATTTACACAGAAAAAGAGTTTAGAAGAAAATATACTGATTTCAGAAGAATGTATCCTCAAGCTGCCAAGTATCTGGATGAGAGTGTTGATGAGACCAAATGGGCAAGATGTCAATTTCCAGGAGCAAGGTACAATATAGATACAACCAACACTGTTGAATCTATGAATGGTGTTTTCAAGGAAGAAAGGAAATATGCATTGCTGCCAATGATTGATCAGATCGTGGGGAAGATCATAGAATGGTTTAACAAATACCGACAAATTTCTGTAGGGGTTCCACAGAGGCAGCTACTTGTCCCACATGTGCATGCGGAATTGCATGCGAACTGTCCGATTGCAAGAACACTTCGTGTGGAGGTGCTAAACACATTTGAACGCACGTACAATGTTACTGGTACGGACGGGAAAGGTTATTTGGTTGATTTGATCAACAAAAGATGTCACTGTCGGCATTTTGAAATTGATCGATATCCTTGTGTGCATGCACTTGCTGCTATCATGAAGTATTGTAAAACTACAACAGATGATACACTGGAGCAGTTGGTTGAAAATTATTGTTCTAAGTATTATTGGATGGAGCAGTGGACATTAGCATATTGTAGAACAATATATCCAGTGCCTCATCATTCATCCTGGCAAGTTCCTCAAGAAATACAATCTCAGGTTGTTTTCCCGCCGTATGTGGACAAAAAGAAAGGAAGACTACAAACTACGAGATTTCCATCTGCGGGAGAATACCGGAGGAAGAGAAAGAAAACATATCCACCATTCTCAGAGTGGCTTGGTGACAGCAGCGACAAAGATGACAGCGATAACGATGACATCGACTACGAAGAAAGCAACAGTGAGGGAAGTGACAGTGAGGGAAGTGGCAGCGAGGAAAGTGGCAGCGAGGAAAGTGGCAGCGAAGGAAATGGCGACGAGAGAGGTGGCAACGAAGGAATTGATGAATGAGTCTTACTTATGTGTTATGAAAATTTTTTATGTGTTTTGAGTCTTATGTATGTGTAATCAAACTTATTTATGTGTTGTAGGACTTATTTATGTGTTGTGAAACTTATTTAGATGATGTAGAACTTATTTATGTAATGTGTTGTTTCTGATAGGTACGACAGGTACAACTGGTAAAACTTCATATAATATAAAAGTCATGTTTCTGTGTTCTCATACCGGTACAACTAGTATAACTATATGATGTAATACTAGGACAACTAGTACAACTACATTATATATACGAGGAAGGAAATACTGGTACAACTGGTAAAACTTCTTCAAATATAACATTTTAAAACTCCATTTGGCTTTTTATAATTAGACAACAACATACTATACAAGTTGGAATGTCCTTAGAGTGGTCCACCCTAATTATTTGAAGTTTTACCATTTTTTTTTCAAATTATTACACAATCAAATAACTTTCCATGATCTACCTTGTACATTAAAGGTTTGTTTACTAGTTTGTTCATTATATTTTTGGAAAACTTACACATAATATATTTTAACAAAACTAAGTATTCCTTTGTATGTGGTTCTATGCGTATAAGAATTGAAAGGTTGTACAACTGAGTTATATATATTTTTAATGTCGTACAACTACACATTACAAATTTTCTACCAAAATACGACTATGAACAAACCTGTACAACTCAAAATCTGGTACAACTATGTATTAGATTGTACAACTAAAATACTAGTACAACTACTTGTTAATAATTTTGTTATGTTTTAGTTGTTTTTCACGTTTTAAATGTGTGACATGTTTTAAAAACATTAGTTGTACCTTCTTTGATTTAGTTGTACCAGTTGTATACGTCAGAGTAATTTTGCCATAGTTTAGTTGGTAGTATTAGTTATACCAAAACCTGTCAAGTTCAACAACAATATGACAAACACAAGTTCACTACTAAATCAGAACACACAAGCTCTATGTTTCACAAAAGCAACACTAATTCTTAAGTTTTACAACAACACAAGTTTTATGTTTGGCAAAAGCAACACCAACATCCAAAAGCAACATAAAGTTTTAAGTTCAAAATACAAGAAACACCTAAATTACTACTTCTCAACATATGGAGACTGCTTCATACGAGAAGGCTTTGGCACCCTTTTCGTCTTCTTCGGTGAATCTTCTTCAGCATCTCCACCCATTTCATCCGTAGATTCTTTCTCCGAAGCTTTCTCCACAGCTTCTTTCTCTGCAACTTCCTTCTCCGAAATTTCTTTCTCAAACTTCTCGGCAGCTGCTGCCATCACTTCAAGATCCTCTACAAAATAAAATAAAATCAAATCACAGCTAAGTTACAATAAAAATTACGACAAAATACTTACCTTGCAGTGCGTGCTCGGGCTCATTCCCAACATCCTTGGTGGCTTCCTTATCAGCATCATCTTCTGCCATCTGCTCGGGTTCATTCTCACCTTCCTTTGCGGCATTCTTATCAGCATCAACCTGGCTTTCTTTCTCAGGCTCATCCTCTCCATCCTTTGTTGCCTCCTTATCAGCATCATCTTCTGCCATTTGTGATATCTTTATCAGTATCAACTAAAATAACAATATATAAGGTAAATCATATGTCTTAAAAACTGACCCTAATAAATAACATCATAATTTATACCATTTTCTTGGCCTCCACCAGTGTCAAAACGATCATGATCAAACAAGTCCTCCATGTTTCCAAATCCGTCCCTCAGATTGCGGTCATCTTCCATACTCTTTATTCTTGCTTCCAACTTAAAAATTATGTCATCTCTCACCTTCATGTCTGCTTCCAACTGAGCAACTCTTGTTTCCAAACTCTCACATCCTGCCTCAGTTTCCTCACATACCCTCGGACCCTCAAGATCTTCACAAATCCTCTCAGGCTCCTGTTCTCTCTTTCGAGTATTGACATCCATCTTGTACAGATCCTCCCAAAGAATCTTTACTTGGTCACGAATAATAATCTTGTTCCAACCATCGACAATTAGGTCATCCTTATCCCCATCATCTTCCAGCTCAACATCATCCCATAACCCATCATCAAATATCTCAACTGATAGATCTGACTCATTTCCAATTGGTTTCAAAATACTAGAAATTTCCTGAAAAAATAATGAAAATATTACACATTAAGGTAAAAATATGAAGACTTGAAAAAATGACACAGAAATACACTTCAAGTATATCACCTTTGTTTCTCCTAGCTTATCATATATCTCGCTCAACGCATATCCTGACGACCCATTCCCTAGGAATCTCGACTTGCACATTCTTGGACAGCTATCATCAAATTCTTCAACATCTTCTCTAAAATTTTCCTTCAGCACTTGGATACTTTCAAATGCCAATATCTGCACACCATATTAAACTAACATATTAGTAACAAATTATACATGTTATATGCCATTCAGTTAACAATTATTACCTCTAGTGGGTTGATAAACCCAGGAAATGTCCAAGTAGGCTTTACAGTTGGAATCTTTCCTCGAAAATGCTTCACCATATGCTTTATCTCATTCAAGGAGTCGTCAAAGGTGAAACGCCCCCATGGAAACGTGTGGCACACCCGAAGATCATTAACCATTCGGAGAAGAAAATGGTCTATAGGGGTTTCATACCTTGATCTTTGAAAAATGACTGTGGCCAAGAAATAAAGCACAGCCATCCTCAACCGTTCATGACTACCATCATATTTCATCGCCTTTAGCTTCTTTAGGACATCAGCCGGTGTCACTTTTAGTACAGGAGGATCGTCACCCTTCTTCTTTGGTGGTTTTTGAAAGTACTTCTTAGCAAACATCAAACTCCCTAAGCTCTCATAGTTTTCTGGATATGTGTGGCAGTATAGTCCTGATATAAGGCCATGTTCTCTGATGGAGTAACGAATGGGAACCCCATTTACCACAAACCAAGCCTGTCTCTTCTTGTCGACTTTTATGGTGCGAATTAATAACATCCACAATCCCATCACCTTTCTCCTTGAAGAGCACTCCATATGGAAAATATGCTTGAACTGTGGGTGCTGGTAAAACCACTTCTTCTCGGTTGCATGAAAATTGTCAATCAACTTGATGAAATGCGTTTGATGACACCTTGAAGAGAGCTTACAGTGTTTCCCATATTCGGCTGGTTGGAAGTAAAACCTGTGTGGTTTGATTGCTCCTCCAGCCATCTCCTCACCCTACAAAAATATAACATTAATACAACTGAAATCTAAAGAGTTGTACTGGTAATACAAGTTACACTAGTTACACAAGTGCTAGTTGTACGAGTAACATAAGTTATACATATACGAGTTATACTAGTAATACACAAGTTCTGCTACAGTCGTAGTTTTACGAGTATTACAAGTTGCATACTTAAGTTTGTTTAAGTTGAATGAGTTATACAAGTAATACAAAAAGCAGTAATACAAGTTATACTACTTAGATTTGTTTTACTTGGAGCTACATATGTTCTAGTTGTACGAGTTATAAAAATAATATGTAGGATAGTTGTACGAGTTATATGAGTTACATATGTTCTACAGGTTATGCATATAATAGTTGTACAAGTATTATTTATTAGATAGGTTATAGTTGTACGAGTAATACTAGTTATACAAATAACAGTTCTACGAGTAATACTAGTTATACAAATAACACTTGTACAAGTTTCACTAGTTAGATAATTACAAGATGTACAAGTGATACTTGTTTTACATATTACAGTTGTATAAGTGAAACGAGTAATACAAAATTGTCATCTTCTAATTAGATTTCTAAGAAGTTGTACCAGTTATACAACTTTTTCATTCATAGTTGTATTAGTAAAACAATTTAAACTTCTTCATTTGTACAAGTCACACTTATCTTAAGTACTACTAGGTTTACAATAGTTGTAACATATTACAAAAACTTATTTCAAAATGACTTCTTACCATAATTTGCTCTTCTGTAGCGTTAGGTTCTCGTGATGTGGGAGGCTCACCATGCGATCCCATTTCCTCATTGTCTCCTTGTTCTGAAGAAGGTGTCCCACCCTTAGTGGAGGGCCCAGAGAGAGATGCATCCGGAGGATCTTCTTGGTGGGTCGGATTTTGTGTCTTCGTTGGTGGAGGATCTTCTGATGTGACTGGTGGTCCTAAGGGTGCCTCCTCATTGTCGGGTTGAGTAGGAGAAGCGGCTAGAGTAGGAGAAGCGGAGGCAGCAACCGGATTTGGTTGAAGTTTTTTAGGGTTACAGTTTGAAGTGAGACGCAGCCGCTTCGTGGGTTGAGACGATGACCCACCGTCGTCTGCTTCATGTTCCTCTGCCGGAGACGATTTGCTCCGCTTCTTCTTTCCCGTCGGCATTTTCGTCGTCTTCTTAGTCGGTTCAACCTTTTTCTTCTTTGCTGGAGAAGATTCTTTCTTCTTCTTTGGTGGGGATTCTTTCTTTTTCTTGGTGAATCTTAGTTTAGATGTCATTTTCGCTAGTAGAATTGATGAGTGAAGATCGAAATGTTCAGAGATCGTGAAATGAAGAAAGTGGGGAAGTTGTGTTACAATTTAGGGATTTAGGGAAATAGGACGGGTCCTGATTTTAGATGGGTCGGGTTTATGGGTGGGGATAGTAAGGACATGGACAGTAAATAAATCAAAATCGTTTGGGCTTTTAGCTATTTCCCCTTGTTTTGTATTATAATTTTAATGCAAAATAAAAATAAATTAAAACAGGGTCACGAGAGAATACTTCGACATCCATTTGGGTCACCAGAGAATTTGATTCGAGTAGGAGAGTGAAGGGAGGTTATCATGTTGGATGATCATTGTTAGTGGGAGAGAGAGAGTCTCTCTAGAGTGGGATTTGTAACTGTGTTCATCTATCTATCTTATTAAAACAGAAACATTCTGTTGGACCTAATATTTATTTTGTAAGTTTTTAAATTAAATATACCTTTATACTTTATAGTTAAACATACATTAAGTCACTAATGTTTCTTTCTTTATACTACTATCCATGTTTCTAAACAATATACTTATTTCTTTATACTACTATCAATGTTTCCAAACAATACTACTATCAATGTTTCCAAATAATACAATAATTAATCTTAGTTATTTTATATTTATCATTTTCTCTTTAAAATTTTGTAAAAACGTCACAATTTCATAAATTGCAAAATAGTGAACTTTAAAATTTCGATTATAAGATTACAAATTATGAAACTATTGCAATTTAAATCCAATTAGATTACATATCGGTCATCCATCAGTTCAATCGGTTAGTCTCGGGTTTTAGTGATTTTTTAATATGAATATTTTTAAAACATAAATTGAATTGTCAGATCTCCGGATTAACCGGTATAATCACAATCGGGTTGAATTTAAAAATATTGATTTAAATGCAAAAATATTTTAAATACACACTCTTTAAAAATAACCAAAATATTTGTTAAATTATTAGTGAAATTTTTCATCGTAAAATATCCCGCGCTTCAAAAGCGCGGATCAAAATCTAGTTCAACTTAAAGCAGCATCCTTTACATTTCTCTTTTGTGTCAAGAAGTTGTAATACTTAAACCATAACATAATGATGGCAAACAAAAGACTCAAGCTCTACATTGTTCTACTTTGGTCTGTCCCCAAAGATTAACATCTGAGAAAACCCATCTATTACTTTTGTCAGAGTACAAACTCCCTTGAAGCTTTACTGCCAACTATTACTTTGAATTTGCTTATGTGACATTATTGTAGCTGCATGACTTTTCTTTCGCATAGGTAATATTCTTCCCGTCTGATCTTACAACAGTCGAGTCGTAGAAACATGAAATTAAGTCTATAGACATGTTTTTATTTGAAAAATGAGAGTGATTGTGGAATAGATAAAACATTGTTGGATTACTGAAAAAGCTTGAAGCTTAAATCTTTATATATTACACATGTAGATTGTGTCAAATACTACAAACAAACAGAGAGCTTGAAAACGATAGTAGGAAGTTTTTGAGACGCATTTAGTTTACTAAATCATTTCTTGGCCAGCAATTTCTTCGGGAGCTTATCGATTGGTGTAGATTTAAGCAGGAACAGCCTCGCAGCCCTCTCTGACAATGTCCCTCCGCATTTCAGTCCACGAGACTGAAGTTCCGTCTTTAATCTCTCCATCCCCATAACCTGAAACCATAGAAAATAACAGAGATAGATAAGGATAAAGGTCTGCAACCTGAACATAATATGATGCTCATTGAAATTTGCGTATGAGATGAATGATTCCATTACGTACCTCCATATCTTTTGCCGAGTTGAAGTCATCAAAGTTAAGCGGTTCCACAGGTTTGCAACACACTGCTGCTGCATCAGCAGACTCTGTTTCTCCCGCATCTCCTACTGTCTTTACTTGAGAATCATTATTACCTTGATTCTTAGCAGGCACAGAACTAACTGCCGTTTCAGAAGCTGCTTCGAGCATATTCTTCTCTACGTCTCCACTTGAATTCTCCTCCTTTTCAGTTTGAACAACAGGAGAATCATCCATCTTTTCTTCATTAATCATCACTTGAACACCGGTGATCTCTCCCTTAGGTACATCTGAGCTTAGGTTCACCACAATGTCTTTCTCTTCCTCTGAACCGCTACTGCTGGAAGCTTTACCTCCATCCATAACCGAGCCCGAGCTTTCACCAGTACCCTTATCCGGAACAACTTGGTTACCATTGTTTAAAACAATAGATTCCTCATCCTCCTCGTCGCTGCTATCATCACTGTCACTATCTCCAACAGCTCTCTTTCCCTTCCTGAAAACACAACAAATACATCATCAACAGCAAGCAACAAAGATATGAAGAGGACCAAAGTAACAGTATTGCATCCTCAGAATGTATACAAGACTACTACTGACTCACAAAAACTCACAAGCAGCATCACAGGTTCAGAAAAAGAAGAGCTTTTCTAATCACTAAACTTAGAAAGATTGATACTTTTCTATCTATTCATGCAATAAGCACCCAAGTAACAATGCTAACATCCTAATAATGTATGCAAGATCACAAAAACTCACTAGCAACATCTCAGGTTCAGGAAAAAAAAAAAGAGCTTTTGCAATCACTAAACCTAAAAAAGCTCGATACTTTACAATAATTTCATTCAAGCTTAGATAGATTGATATGAGGTTTCTCACCATATCTTGAGTCTCTTAGACTTTTCAGATTCAGCATAAACCTTCCTCTTCCCGTTCTTAAAAGACTCTTGCAACGCCAAATCAACCGCCTCAATACACTTATCAGACTCCTCCTTATACTTCTTAACGTACTTCTGAGTCGCTCCGTTGCCAACTCCTTCCTTCACTTTAGTCGCCTGCTTCTTCAGAAACTCATGAGCCAACTTCTCAAGCTTCCTCTCCTCTTCGCCTTCCATCCACTCCTCCAGCCTCTTCTCCGCGTTCACGTGCCTCAGCCTCCGCCCACTCATGTCCCTACACGCGTCGAAGTTGTTCGTCTTCTTCTGCCCTGCTTTCGTCGCCGCGCCACGGAGCAGCGATCCGAACCCTCCCTTGCCTCCGCGGAGGGAGAGGACGAGGTTCACGGTGGAATCGGGCTGAGAAACTGCGGATTCGTCGGAGATCTGATGTCCTCCGTGTATCAGACGATGTAGATGCGTCGGGATCTTCGTATGCTCGAAGATCCGCTGCTTGATCTGAACTCCATAGGCTAACGGAGAGGGGAAAGATAGGGTTAGGGATTTTCCGTTGAGTAGCCTCACGAAAAACTGCAGCTGCTTAGGGCTCTGATCCGCCATCGATAGCAATTATCTGGAGCTCGGAAGAAGATGAAGAAGAAAATCGATTTAGGATATAAATTTAGAAAAAAAACAAAGCCCTAAGTCTCTTCTCTATATATAGTTCTTGGGCTACGTGTTTAAAATGGGCTTTATATATTTACAGCTTCTTAAATGGGCTTATAGTAGTTGTTGGGCTATATTGGGGTTTATAAGTAATTTGTTGGCTAGTTGATATGCGGTTTAATCGATTTGACTCGGTCAAATTTCGGTTTGATTTCCGGTTTAAAAGCTTTTGTATGTTGTGATTTCATGCTTACATTTGAGTTCTTATCCGTTCCACCTCTGTGTGAATGTAATTAATGTGATCCTAATCTTATTATGACATCATGCTAAAATGCCTTGTAAGATTCTATCTATTTTTAAATAATTTGCCAAAAAAGCTTACTTGGACGGATAAAAGTGAATTACACGTGCTAGAAGTCAAAAGCTAAACCAAACAAAAGTGAGACTGTTAACCAGTAGTACCATGACACGTAAGATAATTAAGGATTTGTCGGTGGCTTCGTTGTTGAGTTTTGAGTCTAACCAACTTAGAAAAATTAATAGTCAAAAGCTTTTATTTAAGTCTTTTTGAATCTCTCCCTTTCTTCTGTTTTATCCACTCTCCTGACATCAGATACCTCAAAAGCACACTGAAGAAGAAGAAGAAGCAAAGACAAGAGATGGAGGGGATCATCGTAGACGATACAGAGATTAACGGAGCTCTTGTCACGCCGCAGTACACACGGTTGCATCATCGTCACCATTGCAGAGAAAACCAGTGTACCTCTGTTCTCATCAAATACATTCAAGCCCCTGTTCATCTCGTAAGCGCTTCAGCCTACCTTCTCAAAGATTCGTGATTTAGTAGTGTTTTCGTGTTAACAAATGGCTTATAATAATATTACATGAATTTACTCAGGTTTGGTCACTTGTTCGGAGATTTGATCAGCCTCAGAAATACAAACCATTTGTAAGCAGATGTACAGTTAATGGTCATCCTGAGATCGGTAGTCTCAGACACGTAAACGTCAAATCTGGTCTCCCGGCCACAACCAGCACCGAGAGATTGGAACAGCTTGATGATGATGAACGCATCCTCGGCATCAACATCATTGGTGGTGATCACAGACTCAAGGTACATATAACCGCCCCAGAATATCATATCATAGATGCTTGCATTTCTTATAATGAATGATTCTCTTTCTCCTGCAGAACTACTCTTCTATCTTAACTGTACATCCGGAGATGATCGATGGGAGATCAGGAACTATGGTGATTGAATCTTTTGTTGTGGATGTTCCTCAAGGCAACACCAAAGATGACACATGTTACTTCGTGGAATCACTCATCAAGTGTAACTTGAAATCCTTGGCTTCTGTCTCTGAAAGATTGTTTGCTCAGAACATAACCAATCCCATCGCTGCCACCTTCTGAAAAAACTTCCAACGGATACAGAGAGAAGCATGTGTCTCACCCACCCTAGAAGCTCACTGAAGGAAAGAAAGATCCTGTGTATTTAGTAGGCTCTTCCATCAAGACATTCTGTAGTCTGGTCATTTGTATAGGGAAGCACAATGCTATGTTTAGATCAGTTCCATATGGCAATCATGAGCCTGTGGTAAATGTAATGTTTTCTGGTGCTTGTTGGACAGTGTCTGTGTATCTATCCGCATCATTGTAAGAAAGAACCAGAGCTACTTAGTCTTTAATGTGTATACACTGTCACCAGGAGTCATTACAGGAACATTTTCCGTCTTTGAAATGGTGAATCTGTGACCCTTCTTGTAAGACAATCTCACGGTTTCTCAAAACCGTTATGTATTTCGCTACGTTGTGGCAATCAGAACATATGCTCGTGTTCTTGACCACTCTTATAGGATCCAACCCTTTCTTTTTGATGAGACCGTAGGTTATTGGTAGCTTCTCTGTATGTCCCAATAGCAACTTCTCTTTCTCTGCTTCGCTTACGTTTTGGTATATGCATCTCGTATCTGGCACATAACCTAATCTCTTCTTCATCTCAGAGACTAATCTGTAAAGCTCAAAGTATATCTCTCCTTCATCAGGATGTGCTTTTCCTTCTGCATTGAAGACGTGAACCCTTTGATCGATCTGGATCCAGCTCCAGAGATCCTGAACTCTCACTCTTTGACTCCTCATCGAGTCCCTTATGTGTTCAACATCTTCCCATCTCTTCAAACTACTGTACAAGTTTATCATCATCATGTAGTTAGCTGAATTGTGCGGTTCCAGTACTTGCAGCCTCTTCCAAGCGAGTTCCGCAAGCTCCAAGTCTCTGTGGATCTTACAAGACGAAAGGAACGCACCCCAAGTAGTTGCGTCAGGTTTCAATGGCATTGTCTGAATAAAGTCCCATGCTTCATCAAGATAACCAGACCTCCCCAGCATATCAACCATGCAAGAACAGTGTTCGATACTCGGGGTAACACCATAACGAGACCTCATTAGATCAAAGTACTCCCACCCTTCACAGACAAGACCTGAGTTCTTGCAGACGGACAAGATAGAGGTAAACGTGATAGCATCTGGCTCCATGCCTGCTTCAAGCATCTTATTGAAAACCGCAATCCCTTCTTGGCCTTGCCCAAACATGGCATGGCCCATGATTATACAGTTCCAAGAAGCTAGCGGTTTGTTCTCAATGCTCCGGAAAACCTCAGACGCGCTTCTCAGGTCCCCTGATCTTGTGTACATGTCCACAAGTGCAGTTGCAACATATGCATCGCGGATCAAATTGTTCTTCAAGCAGAAACAGTGAACCTCTTTGCCACTCTGTAATAGACTCAAGCAAGTTAATACCCTAAGCAATGTGGATATTGTAGCTGAGTTTGGACAAACACCTTCTTCCTGCATTGTAATGAAAACTTTGAGAGCATTCCTGAAGTTTCCATTCTTGGAACACCCTGATAAAATGGCAGTCCAAGAAACCACATTTGGCTTCACCCTGTTCTTTTTCATCTTCTCTATTACAGCCAAAGCTTTCTCAGTTTCTCCACGACTCGCATACCCATAAACCAGACTGTTCCATGTAACAGCATCGAATTGATCCCTTCCTTCTCCATTTTACTCATCAAACCTTCAGCATCTTGTACCTGACCAGCGTAGGAAAGTCCAGAGATAAGTGAGTTCCAAGCAACAATGTTCTTCTTCTCATCCATTGTATCAAAAACCATCCGGGCGTAAGGCAAGCAGGCGGTTTTAACATACATGTCGATCAATGTGGTTTCTACGTATATATCGTACCAAAGCTGGTTTCTTATTACATATCCGTGAATTGCTTTCCCAAGTTTAAGAAGCCCCGGTTCAGCAACGGCTTGAAGAAGACTAGTTATGGAGCTGGTGTTTGGCTTCAGACCAGCAACTTGCATTCTTTGCAATATCGAAATGGCACCTTTGTACAACCCTTTGAAGGCGTGGCCTGACAAAAGGGAGTTCCATGTAATTATATCCGGTTTAAAACCACATCTCTCCATCCCCTCCAGGAGAGCCAGAGCATCATCTACATACCCAAATGCAGTATAACTCGATAAAATCAAGTTCCAGAAAGACAGATTCCGGTCTTTCATCGAATTGAAAACTTTCCTGGATGATTCAACCACGCCACTCCTTGAGTACATGACAATCAGGGAGTTACACACCGAGACGTTTGCTTCAAACCCAAGTCTCAGAACATACTCATGAATCTGTCTCCCTTCTCTTAACCCTCCTTCATTGCTACAAACTTGCAAAAGCTTAACCATTGTTCGATCATAAACCTTTGCAGAAGAAGAAAACTGCATCTCTCTGAACAGCTTCACAGCCTTCTCCCACTTCCCACTCCTCAAGTTGACCATCATAATCTCGTTCCACGCTAGATCATCTCTTTCGGGCATTTCATCGAACAACTTGTTGGCGACATCCGAACTCACACATCTTCCATAGAAACCCATCAACGCAGAAACCACGCGTGTGTCTGATCTAACAACCCCTCTCTTGATCAAACCGCCATGAATAACAAAACCGAGAAGCTCGTTCATCAGAACAGTACAGAGTCTCAATGCCATAACGAGAACCACTTCGTCAAAGTTTACTCCTTTGCTCTGTAGCTGAACGAACTCCTCTAAGACCATATGCTTCTCTAATCTGAAACTCTCGACCTCTCTCAAGAAACCCATCCATGAAACTTGATTCCGAGGGAAACCCATGAAGAAAATAGCACTCGCATACTCTAATTCTCCGAGTTCGAGGTAACGAGAGACCAAGCACTCCATGTCGAATCGATCGTACATCCTCATCATACGAGCATGAACAGCTTTCACAGAAACCAAATCATCGCATCTACTTATCGTATGGGGTAAAAGTTCCGAGCTTGAAGACGATGGTGCCAGAGAAACAGAGGTTGGTGTAGATTCCGACGACAACGCATGTTTGATGTCCAGAGAGAAACGAGTCGGAGAATGATTGAAGTTAGATGGATTTATAAGATATCTACGATTTGACTGATGAAGAGAGAAGGAAGTGTAACAATGGCGGAAAGTCACAGAGAGATTCTCCATTGGAACGGAACACTGTTTTCTTGGCGGGTTAAGACAAGACCTATCCGGTTTGTTCAAAAAACGCAGCGTTTTAAGATTCACTGCGAAGAATGCAATTACCCAAAACGCAGCGTTTTATGTGTTTTAAGATTCACTGCAGAAGAAAGCAATTACTCATCCTCAAAAATGTTCTTACAACATACAAAAGCTTATGATTAGTGTTTCATATTCGAGAATGATACAAGACAAAGCAAACATTTTACTCCAATGGAACTAGTTCAGTAATGATATGATCTACCACTTTTCTCTTGGAGTACCATCAGGGAACACAGGAGTGAGATCCTTCTTCTTTCTAGGACTACTTGAAGGACTCAATCCAATCTTCATACTATCTTCATCATCATCATCGAAGTTAGGAGGCACATCATCTTCTCCTTCTTCATCAGTCCAGTCACCTTCATCATCATTCCCACCTTCCAAGTAACCATCCACATCAGACCATTCTTCATCATCATCATCATCACTTTCTTCTTCTTCTTCTTCCTCCTCCTCACCCTCTGTTACATCGCTCCCATCAACCTCTTCGTTGACTCTCATGCGTCCTCCTCTTCTTGGGAACCTCGGTACAGACACGAGCGCACGCATCTTCTCTTTCACGAGAGTCAAAGGATCTTTATCTATCAACTCAGAGTTCCTGTAAGCCTCTCTCAAGAAAACAGAATCTCTCTCCCCTTTCAAAGACACGTAGAACAGATCAGGGTGTCTTATAATCATCCCTCTCAGCTGCTGCGAGAATCTGAACTCCTCACGGAAATGAGTCAAGTGATCGACCAACGTCCTCTTCTCGGTCGTTAAACTCAAAAGCTCATGAATCACCCCGCAAGCATGCTTCTCTTTCTCAAGCGTTCCCGACCTCAAGTGCGAGAAGTCCTTGTAAGGAGATATATAAGCCATGTCACGGAACTGCAATATCTTCCTGGTCTCACTCTTGGAAAGACTCAGACCCCTCGGAAGCTGAACCCTGTTGAACCTAGCCGGTCTATCTATAATCAAGTTCCTCTCTTCCGACTCTCTAAACCTGTTATCCTCCTCAGACAACTCAGCAGCCGACACAGCAAGCTCAGGATCCCAGTTAGTCAGCTCCAAAGCAGGACCTCTAGGAGTCGGAACCACACGGAAGTACTGAGGATAACGCTGACAAATCGTGTCCCTAAACTCCAGAGGAAGCCCCAAATCAGTCCTGAGATGAGAGATCTTCTCCAGGAGTATCCTCTTATCAACAGACATCATCACAAGCTTCCTCAGCTTAACAACCAAAACATCTTCGAGCTCGTTCTTAATCTTCATCTCCTCGAGGTAGAGCCTCTCAGCCTCCGACGTCATCTTGAACCTCAGCGAATAAGCTCCTTCCTCAACAATCTCAAAAACGCCAGGGTACTTCCTAAGGAGAGCTATGAAACGGCGGCGTTTTTTCAAACCTAGATCTCTCCTGTACTTACCTAACCCTCTAAGAGACATGGTCCTGTCGGGCTGGCTCACGAGGATCTTCCTGATGTTCAAGACGAGTTTCAGCTTCTTATCTCTCTGGACGACGTTGTCGAATGTGAGCTCTTTTCTTCTCTTCACGGCAGCTCTCACAGGTTCGAGGGCTTTTTTCCGGGGAGCGCTCCAGGAGACATGTTTGTTCCCTAGAATCAAAGCTTCCCCCATGAACTGAGACTTTGAAGCAGCTCGGATTGTGGAGATGGGGAGACGGGATTTGATAGAAAGGTGAGGTCTTTCGTTGAAGGGGGAGTTGCAAGAGACGAACAAGGGTTTATGAGAAGGAAGCAGAAGCTTTGGATCCATTTGTGAGACTCAAAGCCTGAGAAAGGTTGAAGCTTTTACAAGGAATGATATTAGAAAAATTGAGACTTTAGAATTAAAGAGAAAAAGTTGTTCACCTTGTCCCTCGGGCGGTTGAATCTAGTGAGAGGTAGTGCAGAAGGATATGTTCTTCTTCCTTTGGATTGGGGGTTTAACGATGGAGTGAGAGAGAGTCATAAACCCTCCTCTTCTTCTTTCATCTTTGAAGAAAGCATCTCTGATATTATCTTATAAGGTCTTGAGCGTAATACTAGACCAGATACGAGGGTATAAAAGGAATTGCGGAAAACCCGGTCCTTAAGTAGCGAACGATGTCGTTTCAGTCGCCGTTTGTTTCTTTCTTCTAAGAAGCAAACGATGTCGTTTCAGTCATCGCGAGAAATGTTCATCGGCGCGACGGAGGATTCGGAAAGGCGGAAGAAATCGAGAGACGATTCAAAAATCTCGCGACTCAGATCGGAGAGGCTAACATCAAATATCTTCGTTGGTCTTGGTCATCATCGTCATTCCACAGTAGTTTTCAAATACGTCAAAAAGGGGAATCATTAAAACTGACACTGAGTTGCATACTTCAGTGCTGGGAATCCGTTGAAGGAAGTTGAATTACTTTAGGATGAGATTTTGCGTTGTTTCTGTTTTTGAGCATTCAAAGACGTTAATAGAGAATAATATGTAATCAACTAGGGAGGGCACTAATCGAGTATATCTAAGTTTCTGTGTCTGTGATGAATAATATTGAAAGTTTGCAAAATTTGAGTATACGCTACAAATTGCTGTGCAGGAACTCTAAAGGCTATATGCAGTTTATGTATGTTATTGGTGGTGGTCCACCTAGTTCAGAGAAGGCTTCAAATGTAACGATTATGTCTCTGGAGGTATATGAACCATCTTAGCTATATAATAAAGTCGTTTTGAGTCTCTTCCCGCCTTTTTCAATGTATAAATTGTTTTCTTTTGAGCAAGATCCCCAGGAGGCTGCGGAGGAGCGATCACGTGAATTACCTCGCGTTACTCCTGCCTGAAACACAAGCCAACGTTGCATTGGGACAAAGAGAGCCGGGGGAGCGTCTTTCATGTACAGAGATAATAAGAACATCAAGCATGCTGTTTTCTCTGTCCTAACACCCATGTCAATCTTTCAACGGCTTGAGAATGCTCAGCATTTTCCATCTGGAAAGGAGATTAGACAAGGTTTGGATAATTTTCTTTTGATATTTTGAAAGTTTCTTACATTGCACCTGTTATGTTTTACTTCACCTTCTTTTGTTAACTTAAAACAACGGCTGAGAAACACCTCTTGTAGCGAGTTTGGTCAGATTCTTTGTGTGTTTTGGATAAAGGGCATTTTGGTCAATATGAAGTGGCTTCTATTGAATCTTCTGTGCCCTGGCCACACATTTGACATGCAAATGCTCTATTCTCACAGAAAGACATTATCAAGAGACATCTCATCCCAAAAATGTGACGTGTCAATCAAGCAGTGGCTAATATTGATTACACAGTCCACGTCAGCTTACTAGAAACAGCTCCATGCTTGTCCTCACGCTTCTTTTCCACTTCTTTCTTCAAAGTTTGATGATACGGAGAGGACAATTCTTGGTGTAGACGGCGAGAGAGAGATAAGAGCCATGGAAGCTTTGAAAACCGCTAGCTTCAGCCCTATGTCAGTTTTATCCGAGAAAAGATCAGAACCACGACGCCCCTTCTCGCTGCCTAGCCTCTTTCCGCCGAAAACACCTAAACCAATCTCCCAAGAAAGCTTCTTAAGGAGCTTCAACGGAGGATTGGCTCTTCTAACCTCTGTCCTAAGCAGTGCCGCAGCTCCTGCAAAGTCCCTGACCTACGAGGAAGCTCTGCAACAATCTGTGACCTCTCCTTCATCTTTTGATTCAGACGGTTTGATCGAAGGGATATCAAGTTTCGTCACTGACAATCCTCTGGTGATCGCCGGTGGAGTTGCTGCATTTGCCGTCCCTTTTGTTCTCTCTCAGGTTCTGAGCAAGAAGCCCAAATCTTTTGGAGTTGAGTCTGCTAAGAATGCTTATACCAAGTTGGGCACTGATGAAAATGCTCAGTTGCTTGACATAAGAACCTCTGCTGATTCCAGACAAGTGGGCACTCCTAATGTCAAAGGTCTAGGTAAAAAGACGGTCTCGGTTGTCTATAACGGAGAAGACAAGGATGGTTTCTTGAAGAAGCTTTCCTTGAAGTTTAAAGATCCTGAGAACACCACATTGTTCATTCTTGACAAGTAAGGCTCTCGGCTTATAGCTAACATTCATTCAAACTTGAGTAGTGAGTAGTTTATTTAATACAGTTGTTATTGTTTGAATGGGGAAGCCAGGTTTGATGGAAACTCCGAGCTTGTTGCTGAACTGGTGACCCTTAATGGATTCAAAACTGCTTACGCTATCAAAGATGGTGCAGAGGGACCTAGAGGCTGGTTGGTCTGTGCTTCTCTCCCTCTCTCTCATTCCATAATGTATGCTTCTCCAAGTGCATTTTTTTTTGCTCAAATTATTCAGGATTTGCAGAATAGCGGTTTGCCTTGGATAGAGCCAAAGAAGACTCTCAGTCTTGATTTGAGCAGTTTGACTGATAGTATCAGCGGTGTATTTGGGGTAAGTATACAATTTCATAACCATTGATTTTATTTTTTGTGATAAACATTGAGAAATGATTTAAAAGGGGAGAAAACATAAACGTGGCAGGAGAGTGCTGATGGTGTCTCTGTTGCAATTGGAGTAGCTGCTGCTGCTGGATTAAGTGCTTTAGCATTTACAGAGGTTTGTTTCTCAATTTTAAATCTTCTTCTATTCTTCTTGTCTCCAGAAGATACTAAGATCTTATCTCTGTCAACAGATTGAAACCATACTGCAACTACTAGGCTCAGCTGCACTTGTTCAGCTTGCAGGCAAGAAACTTCTATTTGCTGAGGTAAATTCTTACACATCTTTTACCTGTGTATATCTCTCGGAAGTGGTCTTGATGGTTCTTTATCGTCTACAGGACCGAAAGCAAACTCTAAAACAAGTGGATGAGTTCTTGAACACAAAGATTGCACCTAAAGAACTTGTTGATGAATTAAAGGTACAACTAGTTTTTAGATATCTCCATTAGTAATAACGATAAACCATTTCTAAATACAATGCAACATTGAATTAACACAGGACATAGGAAAGGCTCTTCTTCCTCCATCAACAAGCAACAAAGCTCTTCCCGCACCTGCAGCAGTAGCAGAAGCGCCTACAACCACGGTCGAGAAACCAGAACCTGAGCCAGTAATCAAAGCCGCCACTTCACAGGTAAACTCAGAGCCAGCCGTCACTGCACAAGCAATCTCGGAGCCAACGGCTGAAGCGGCCACTGCACAAGTTATCACAGAACCAACCAAGACAGAAGACAAACCAAAATCTTATTCAAGACCACTCTCACCATATGCAGCGGTAAATGTTTCTACATTCTCTTGAAACCTCTCTTACATTGATCATAGAGAGAAGTATCTTTCTTGGTTTCACTATGTTCTTTTACATGTGTTTATGTAAATCTGACGTCTCTCATCTTTAATGTTGCGCAGTACCCTGACTTGAAGCCTCCAACATCTCCTACACCATCGCAGCCCTGAAGAGCCCGTAATAAAGCAGCCTTTCCTCCTTCAAACATATGAGCAAATATCTATCGTCGAATCTTTGTGAACTTCTTTTTATCTTTGAGGACTTAGATGCTACCTTCTTTCGAATCTGGGTTAACTGTAATGTACTCGGTTGTCCCTTTTATACCGCCATTAAGAGTTGCTATGTTTAAATAATCGTTGACCAAGACAGTCAAACAATATGTTTTTGCGCTAACTATTACTAGAGTAAGGAACAGCCCATATTAGGCCCATTTTAGAGTGGGCTGGCACAGAGTACTAAAGGAACAGAACATTTTCTCCTCCTATGGATTCCCTTAAGCAAAAGGTTAGATAATATACTTAGCATAAACCTATTCGGAATCAATGTTTTCTTTTATTAAATGCATAGACCTCTAACCTCTTATTATTCGGCATCTAATAGGTGTCGAGTTTTCACATATTAAGAAATTGATGTCAACCTAGTTTAATAATTACACACTTTTAATTGAGATTCTGATTAGTAATCATGTCGCGATTCCGCGAATTGATTTAGGTTCTCTTCTGAGTCTCTCTTCATGATATACTGAAGTATATCCAACCTCAAGCCGAATATTTGAAAATCTTAGTGAAAAATTTGATATATACTTAGCATAAACCTATTTTGAATCAGTGTTTCTTTATAAAATGTGTGTATCTAATCTATTAATTTGTAAGTCTCATTTTACCTATTGTACAAAATTGTTGGATCCGTTCATTAATATATTATGTACTTGAGAATATTAGTAGCAAATAAAATCTTTCCGAAGATCTTGTTTAATATTTAGGTAATATTGGTTTTGGAGTATATTGTGATTTGAAACGAGATACATAAAATTTGATATTAACCTGTTCTAACCAAATGGTCCAATAAAACCATACGGTCTGTAATGGCCATTCTTGATTATCACATTATTTCAGCAACATCTAATTACTCTAACCAATGCAATTCTCATATTATACCACATTATTTCATTACTAATTGATATATTTTTTCATACCAAAACGTTCTTTGATATTTAGAAATTATATTCCTCATACGAAGAATATAATTTTTTTGTAGAATAATGCTGCATATACATATAAATTTAAACGTAACCAGGTATACAAACATTTGACGTATACAAACAATATAAACATTTTGTTTCTTTGTAATCTTAGATTTACAAATGTAAATGACTATATAAATATCTAAACAATACATATGAAATCATTTAGTTCCAAAATGTTCTCTACAAATTCCACTTAATTATACAGAATATAATAACAGATAATAAATTTTATTGGTGTTTTTTAAAATAATATATTTAATTTATAAGTTAAAATACTATATTTATATAATTAATGAAGATTTTCCCTGATCAATTTTTTGGAATATAAATCCAGAAATTTTAATCTTAATACATTATTCGATTTTTAAATCATCTAAATACTACTTTTAAAAAAAAAAATCTCTGTGTGAAACAAATATTTCTTTAGTTTCTATATTAGATCTACAATATCTAATTTCAACAATAAAACTATATTAATTCTATATACTATGACTATAATAATTAACAAATCAAGTATTTCTTATTTTAAGATATTTTATTCATTAATATATAACCTAATAAAGTATTTTATATTCGAAATATCTTAGATGATTTATTGCAATATATTTAATTTCTTACATGCCAAATAGTTATATGCTAACTTTGAAATTGGAATGATAAGTAATAAAATGAAAATGATATTAAAAACTAATATGTTTTAGTTAAAATTATAAATGGAAACATATATTTGGAAATTTAACTTTGATAATCTGTAAAATAAGAAATTCATGATCTTTAGATGTTTTATTAGATATGTTTTTTCCTAACAAATCAATTCAAATAAAATAATAATAAACTAAAGGAACCAAATAACACAATTTATATGGTAACATTAATCCTTACAACTAGTACCAAAATAAAATATATTTTAAAATATTATATAATATCGAATAATATACATGAGTTTAACACAATATATAGCATCAAAATACATATTTAATCAATTTATCATATAAACAATTATCAAAATGATAAAAGTGAAATTAATGCGCTTCGCGCAGAACCGGCCATAAATCAAGCCAAATAAAATATTCATCTTGAACCCTTAACATTTTTGAAAAAAATCAGGTAGAAATAAACCCTTAAATTTATATAAAAAGATTTCAGCCCCCAAATTTATAAAATCCTTTTTAAACTGTTTTTTTTTTGATCAAATTTTAAACTGTTTATGATTCCAAGATTTCAGAGTCGACCATATTCGCGCGGATTCGGATCCTAGTATTTCCTTAATTATTTGGCATCTAATAACAAAAAAAATGATGTCTACTAGTTGAATTTGACGTACGTTTAACTAACGAGAACTAGGTTCGTCGTAATCATCAGGGAATCGCCAAACATATACAGATATACTCCATCTTACAACTGAGATAAGTCCATCACCACCAAGTAAATGAATGTCGGTACAAAACATGATGTCGAGTTTGCAAGTTGGTCCTAACAACAAGCAACGTGTCGTGTGTTCGCTTCAACTGCTTTATTGGTTCGGTTTTTATTCAGCATTATTTATCCCACAGCAGAATCTAACAACTTTGTATTTTATTTGTATTATATTGTTACATGAATGACCTATAGGCTGTAGTCTAGACTCTGGACTAGCATACAGAAATATTTTACGAGTCCACGAAGGGGAATAAAAGAGAATATCCTCAAGGAAAATCTATATTTTAATTTCCTCTAGCAAACTTTCAACTTAACTTTTTCAGTGCTAACAATATATTCTCAATAAATTCGGAATTTAATTATATGAGGAGGAAGAGAAACGTATTCTCTCTCTTTTCAAATGCTGAATTTTCTAATTTTATTGTTTTAAAGACAATTTTGTTAGATTTCTGATACGTATTTTATCAGTTAATAATAAAGTTAAATATTAAAATATTTATCAGTTGTGAATTACTATTGGTTTATAACCATGGATTTTTAAAATTTTATAATATGCAGTATTTAATATTTTAATATATACTATATATAAAATTCTAAAAATATCTTTCTGAAACTGAAGATATATTTATTTTTGTGTAATAGAAGCAATTTACTAAATGTGGTTCTATTCACTATTCATGGATGACACTAACTATAACGTTGCATTGTTTTCAATGTAACGTCTTTATTTGTTTTGATTTCAAAGAAGGGATGGGTTAGATTCTTGTTTTTTTTTGCTTTCAGCTGTCTGAGTTAGGTCGTGAGATTTAGAGGTTGATATCCATGAATTTATCAAGGTCGATTCCGACAAATTAAAATGGGAAAGTTGACATTATAACATGAAATCAATTTTAACCAGATTTCTACAGAAATTTATAAATAACAATGAGTAAACTTGTACTATCATTTGACAAGACTATGCGTTACTGTATTGTCGTGTTACATAATTACATTATAAGGTTCCGTACAGGTTTAAATGTGTTTTTTGCGGTTGGATATTTGATTCTTTAATTTCTTTTTGAATTTTGCTTCTTTTATACAGTTTCTTTTTGCTGAGGGGTAATTTTCTTTTAGCATTTTATACGAGATCGTTTTGATTATTTTCACATGAACAAATAAGAAGCTGTATTAGTTTTTTCTTTGATTTTTCCATCTATTTTCTCCGTTTCATAATAGATGATGTTTTATTTTAATATGATGCATAAAGATTAAGAAAAAAGAAATTCTTGAAAAAATAATTATAAAGATATAATTTAAAAATAATTTAACCATTCATAAAAATGACTGCAAAATTTAATTGGTTATACAGTTTTTAATAAAACTGAAAATAATATAAAAATATCAAATTACATCATTTTTGAAACAATAAACATTTTCTAGAACATAATGAAGAGAGTGTTAAACAAAACTGATCACATACACACTGATGTTCTTAAAATTCTACTTTAGAAATACAAAACGACATGTTGTGAATTTGAAAGCATTTACTGTAACATCCCGAGTTGTGATATATGAAAAAGCTTAAGAGAATTGATTTGGCTACCTATGTCACTAAAGTTGACTTACCTTTTCCGGAGCACATCCTGAAAGAACTCCAGAGTTAAGCGTGCTTGAGCTGGAGTAGTGGAAGAATGGGCGACCTATCGGGAAGTGATTTGCGATAGCGTGTGAGTGAGGCCAAAGCACGGGAAAAGGTCGGGTGGTGATTGCAGGGTCAGTAAACAATGATTTCGAGCCTTGGAAAATTAACGACCGACCGTCGGATGGATGGGGCCCACGGGTCGAGAGAGCGGGCGTGGGTGGCTCATTAGCCGTGGACAGTCGGGGCGTTACAAGTGGTATCAGAGCTGGTTAGCCGTCTCAGTTCTGACCTGAGAGGCGTCTTGAGACCTGTCGTGGGGCGCAACGAGGACGTTGCGTCCTTTGAGAGGGGATGAATTGTAACATCCCGAGTTGTGATATGTGAAAAAGCTTAAGAGAATTGATTTGGCTACCTATGTCACCAAAGTTGACTTACCTTTTCCGGAGCACATCCTGAAAGAACTCCAGAGTTAAGCGTGCTTGAGCTGGAGTAGTGGAAGGATGGGTGACCTATCGGGAAGTGATTTGCGATAGCGTGTGAGTGAGGCCAAAGCACGGGAAAAGGTCGGGTGGTGATTGCAGGGTCAGTAAACAATGATTTCGAGCCTTGGAAAATTAACGACCGACCGTCGGATGGAATGGGGCCCACGGGTCGAGAGAGCGGGCGTGGGTGGCTCATTAGCCGTGGACGGTCGGGGCGTTACATTTACAATAAATGGAGGACTATAGAAAGGGAAAATTTGGAAATATACTTTTAAAAGAAGAATTTATTTTGAAAACTACACTTTCATTTACTTTTTTTTGAAAATTACACTTTCCACTAAGTAAAATGTCTAAACTATCCATACTGAATGTTTATAATCATTCTAATATTTGAATATAAAATAGAAACGATTGAAAAACTTATACTATATACTAGTCCTATTTCAATATTCTATTATATATGATGTAAATGTTGCTAAAAAAACGAAAACACTACCAGACCTAAAATCTAGAATATGGAACGCAAGTTGTGTGATTTTTTTTCGTTCATATCGCAAATATGATTTAAGTTTAATCTAGAAAGATGACGATGATGGTGAGTTTTGGTAATCATCAAGAATTAAATTGAAAACCTGTTCGTTTTCATCGTCATTAGAAACTTACTAGACCAAAGTTTTATTTGATCATAACTGAAGATACCCAGAGGAACACGCAGTCTTGCTAATGACCAGAAATATAATAGGTAATCGATCCAGCGATTGTATTCAAAGTTCAGTAACCAATTACAAAACCTTAAAAGAAACTAACAATGCAGAATCTAAAAGAGAATATACTTTCTCTGAGTTGCTGAGACTTGAGATACAAAAACAAACACTCTCTTTTCCTTCAGCATGTAAATAAAGAAACAAAGCAAATACCTAGTTTCAAAAGATCTAATACATAACGTACATTCAGACTTTCCATGTTACCCTTATGTATTATTCTGGTACTTCTTCTCAGTTCCAGATGTTGAATATGAGTTTAGGAAAATATTTTTTTTTGGAAGATCAAATAAGAAAAGTAGGAAACTCGGGTATGTCCCTTGTACCGTGCAAATCAAACTCGTTGGAGAAATAAGTTAAGGGTCCTGAAGGACAAAGAGAGGAAAAGCTTGACCCCCATGAAATAGTAACACAAATAATAAATCAAAAATTATCAAAGAAATCACGTAGAGTAGATAGCTTTTATTTATTAAGATTAATTCCAATTAAAATAAGGATAAAAATGTCTTATCACATAGACAAAGGAATAGTTTTCAAAAACAAGAAAAGAGAGATGTATTTTTCAAATTTAAAATCATAAACAAGGTATTTTTCAAATTATCCCCTATAGAAATAGTAGTTGATTATTAAAAATCTTAATTAATTAACGGCAGGAATTAATTTATTTATTAAATTTATGTTCCAAAGAATCACAACCGAGTAATGAAGTCAACTAAATTACTAAGGGCCTGACTGGTTCAAACGCAGCGGTTGCGGTTGCGGGTGCGGGAGTTTGCGGGTGCGGGTGGTTGCGGTTTCAAGTGTTGCATGGCGTTTTGTATGACTGGCATAACGTTTAAAAATTGTTGCGTTTGCGGGATGTTTGTGACTGGTTGATTATGAGATATTGCAGCGGTTTAATAATAAATTATCAATAAACATATTATAATATTATAAAATATAAAAACATACTATTGTGATAAAATATAATAATTGTTAATACAATATGATTAATAATAATATTAAATTTATTTTTTAATTTTTTAAGTAGTTGAAAGTTATAATTTTAATATATTTGATGAAGATTTATATTAAAAAATTTAAAGAATATTTTGTTTCTTTTTTATATATGTGTATATCTTTATATATGTATGTATATTAACTTTTAAAAATTATGATGAATAGCTACTTTAAAATTTTTATAAAAAAATACTATATTGTTTGTGAATTTAAATTAATATATAAAATGTGTATATATTTTTGTTTATAATATTTTCATTTTAAATTTTAAATTTTGAAATATTTAGAAAAAAATTTAATATTTTTTTATCCAACCGCAATCGCCTGCAACCGCAAACGCTAGCTGGAACCAGCTTTTGATTTTCAGAGGTTCGGAGCGGTTTGAAGCGATTTGTAGCGATTTGTATGATTATTTTGAAACGCTGTCAACCGCTACAAATCACAAAAGCTGCGTTTGCGGGTGGTAGCGGGAAAACCAGTCAACCACTAAGTCAAGATTCCATAACAATTGAAACCGACCAAACCGTTGGGTTGCTTTATTTCGGTTGCTATAAATAGAAAGGATGGTTGCTTGCTTCCTCTGCAAAAACCTACCACTACTCTCTCTCTTATCTCTTTTGTATTCCTTCTTATTTCTCACATCCATAGCTAATACGGTATCAGTTCAAATGGATAAGCATCTTAGGACCAAGCAAGCCAAGACCAACCCTATTGTGGCTTCCTCATCATCTGAAGGTAAGCTGATGAAAACTTCGTCTTAACTTCTCTATGTTTACAAAAGAAAAGACATCTTTAAATTTCGAGAAATGATGTGGAACAGAAGTGAGTAGTCTTGAGTGGGAAGCTGTGAACATGAATCAAGAAGAAGAAGATTTGGTCTGTAGAATGCATAAGCTTGTCGGCAACAGGTTTGATCATTTAAATTAATAAATTAGTTATTACTTATTAACTGCATGCTACAAATTCAACATAATCTTTTGTAGAAAATTAATAAAAGTTTTATCGAACATTTAAAAAGATTAATTTGTTTTCATTTCCTATATTTGTTTGAAAGGTGGGAGTTGATAGCTGGGAGGATCCCAGGAAGGACTGCAGAAGAAGTTGAGAGGTTTTGGGTCATGAAGAAAAAATGAACGATCTCTGAAGTTCCACTGATTAGGTTTTAATCTACCAATTTCGTAATAGGATATTTTACTGCGATAATTTAACGATCTTTTAGATGTGCTTAGGAAGTTATGTAATGTCGCTTCTACTGGTTGTTTCGTTTTTTCTCAGTAGTTTTGGGAGTTTCTTTAATTTTCATGTGTTTGGATGGTTTGTTTCGGTTTCATATCTTTGTTTGGTTTGTTTTAGTTTCGTTATGAAAGAGTAGATCATGTCGGTTTGAATTATATAACTTGGTTTTCTGTTAACTTTCAAAAGTCTTATATATTCCTTTTACATCAAACGGATATTTTGCTTATTTTATTATTCAAACTAGAATTGATATGAGAAGTTAAACTAAAATCGAACAACCAACGAAATACAATTTTTATGAAAACCTCTTGTAATCTTAACTAATAAACATGTGGTATTGTTTTCTGTTGGAGGATGGTAATCAATCGCGAAGTCTTTGAATTTTCCTTTAGATCTGTTAACCCATTATAATTCCTTTCAAAGTGTTAACAAGTTGAATATAGTGTAATACACCTTACATCGCCCATAAAAGTAATTCTAACTCCAGCTTTGTATTATGTTTTGTATCATTTAAAAATCGTTTAATACATACAGTGCCTTCTGATAATGTATAATAGGATCTTGGGTTTGTACGAACCGCTGTCTATGTTCTGTTCTTAATAAACATCCTTCCAAGGGGAAAAAAAAAGAAAAATTATAATTCAGGCTTACAAGAAAATAATTATCAGTCATTCTTTAAAAAACATTTTTAAGTCAAAAAGATAAAAATAATAATAATGATAATAATTCAACAATCTCTAGAAACCATTTCATATGGACTAAGGATATCTGGGCCTTCCTAAAGAAAAAGAAAAGGCTTCTCCTAGTAGATCAGGCGCGAGAATTGTCAATTGTGTACGCCCAAATCGAACATTAGCTATTGTCTCTACTTTTTAAGAGAAAGTCTGATGCAACAAATATGAATCGTTCAAAGAGGTGTACTGATAAGAAGTAACCATTCTAGAAGGAAAGTGATGTGTATTTCTAACACAGCTTAAACACATTGGAAAATCGCAGATAACCTACTTCGAAACAAAAGTGGACGTCGTTTTACAAGTATTAAACGACATCTGTCTTGAGGTCCCACTAATGTTTTTTGTTGTGACGATTAAACGCTATTTCACCTACTCCACCACACACATTTATTTTCTTCTTCGTCCATTTCTGAGTTTTTTTGCCCTCTCTTATTGATTTTCGTCAGGTTACCACTAAACAGAAAACGTTACAAAATATACGCAAACAAAACGGCCTGAAATCGATAACTGAGTGACGGATGTATGATGAGCGACGAGATTAAAACAAGTGTCTACAAATGAAACAAACGGATTTTACCCAAAAAAAAAAACTGAAACAATTGTTACTTAAAAACTGTCAATACTTTACATATTATTGATTTATTACTATATTTTATAGTATTTGAAGAATCACTTCAAAGTTCAAACCATTTGTCACAAATCATGATTATTACCATAGGCTAGCTAGCGAATGGCAAAAGTTCAATCACCTTTAAACCATCCGCTTCAAATTTCAACCAAAAAGCCTACTACAGATTCAACCAAAACGCCTGCTACATATTCAGCCAAAGGGACTCTGACAAAGTTTTAATCTTGAATAATAGATATATTTCTTAAATATCATTATCTCCATTTTGAAATAGTATATGTTTATGGGTTTTGCACAGGTTAAAAACAATAACTTTGTTTTCTAAACAAAATATCACTATGTATTTAGTTAAACGCAATTAGTAAACAGTTAAACATAATGCATACTACAAATGGTCAACAAACATAAACAGTGACAAATTTATATTGCAAATATTATCTAATTTAAAACCAAAAAATTATAATATCAATTTTTAATGACAAGCGTAAATATTCATTTTGACGGAAAGCCAATATGGCAACAATGTATCTAATTTTTTTGTGCTAAATCACTAATCCAGCGCAACAATTATTTAAAAAGAATGAGAAAGTAGCAGGTCTTAACTGCACCATGCATCTAAAGCTTACTTACCAATAAATCAAAAGCTACATCTTTAAGGAAAAAGTAGTTGATGACACAAAAACAGCAATAAAAATTATAAACATGCATAGACAAACACAACTGCACAAAACACATACGAGACACATACATAAATGATTTCATATTCAGTGCTTGCCATTTTGCACTAGCCCTTTTTGGTGGTCTTTCCACTTTAATGCAGCAAGACTAAGTGCCTTTGTTGAGGACCCATCATCACTCAGCACCCTACTAGCTCCTTCCTTCATTTCCTTCATCTTATTCCTCACACATTTACCTTCTTCACCTTCCATTAATCCCTTAACAACTCTAACTACCTCTTCTCTTTTCACTACCCCATCCTCGCCGGCATGAGCCCTAAGAGCAACACGAATATCTTCGGACAATGAAACCGCATTCATCTTCTGCTCAGCGTACAATGGCCATGCAATGAGTGGAACACCGCTAACTATACTTTCTAGAGTCGAGTTCCATCCACAATGAGTCAAAAACCCTCCCGTAGACGGATGAGCTAGAATTTGGGCTTGTGGAGCCCATGAAGGGATCATAAAGCCTCTGCCTTTGGTCCGTTCTAAAAAACCGGGTGGTAAATAGGTTAACGGGTCGGATTCACTATGTGAATTGAAAAACGAAGCATCAGCAACTTGACTCGGACTACGTATGACCCAAAGGAACCGTTGCTCACTGTCCGCAAGGCCAAGAGCAAGCTCATTAAGCTGCTCAAGCGTGAGTGCACCACCACTTCCAAACGAAACATACAAAACCGAACCGAGCGGTTGTTTATCCAACCACTTCAAACACTCGGCCTCTTCCACCCCGTTACTACCCTCTTGCTTACCAATGTTAACCAACGGTCCGATTGGATAAACCGGTGGTTTATCTAAACCCGGTTCTTGCAGTTGCAAGGCCTTGATAGCATTTGGCTCTAGCTCAACAAACGTATTCACAAGAATCCCTTCCGCTTTTTTGTACCTCTTGGTGTTGTGGAGAAGCCATTTGTACGCGTCATTTGTCCGATCTTGAGCCGGGTCAAGAACATCTTTTCCGGATAACGGTACACATCCGGGGAGCTTAACCGGTTCGGTTAACTCACCAAACTCACACGACATCGTTTCGGCGAGTTTCGGAAAATGGAGAAAAAACGACAAGACGTTGGCCGTTGATGGGAAGAAAATATAAGGCGACACGTGGAACTCCGCGGCTACGTCGAAAGCGTCCGTGCCGAAAAGATCGACCACGAGCACCGTGGGCAAACGGCTCTCCGCCGCGAACGTCTCGAAAGTTCGCCGGAGCTCCGGGTTGGAACGGCTCACGGTGAGAGAGATGCGAGTCTCGATGCGAGCGGTCGGAGGGAGGTCGGTGAGGTCAGCGGGAGGGAGAAAGACGGAGGAGAAAGAAGAAGGGAGAGAGTCAAGAACGGTTCTTTGAGCTTTTGACGGTGGACCTTCGCCGACGACGATGAAAGTCACGGAGAAGCCGTGGCGTTGGACGAGTCGTTTAGCGAACTGGACGAGTGGGATGAGGTGACCCATTCCTGGACTCGGGATGATCGCAACGTGAAGTACTTTTGATTCCTCCATTGATATGCAAAACTTTTTTCTTTTCTTTTGAAAGTTTAATGATTGCTTAGCTTTTTTTTTCTTTTCTTTTCTGTAATTGATGAGGTATTCAGTAATGGCTTTATATAGAGAGTTCGTGTGTGTGTATCATATTAACAGGGGAAAATAGATTTTGTGGTATTTATTATTTTAGTTTTAGCGTTTGTAGGATGTTTGTTGGCTGTGGCCATGATCTACTATGCTAAATGATTTGATTATTTTTAAGGAAAAAGAGATCTCACAAAATGTAAATTTTCATGTCTATGTAGTTTTTATTTTCTGATATAAAAATTCATTATTTTAATAAATAAAGGATCTTATAGAAATTATATATGGATTATTGTCTATATAAATAAAGGATCTTATAGAGATTATGGATTCTTGTCTATATAAATTTTTGGCATGTGTTTTTTTTATAAGAAGGCATGTCTAGCGTTTATACAACTGTTTGTTGTTGTAGCCATGATCTATATTACCAAATTATTTTGATTGTTTTAGGAAAAAAAAAGAGATTTCACAGATTGCATTTTCATGTATTTTATGTAGTTGTATATATATATTGAATACTGTTTAGTTGAGAGATTTTTCATAATTTTATGTAAATATGGCTGATTTTATACGTGTCTCAAACTCTTGATGGTATAATATTATCTGTTCAATTATTGAGAGGGGTTTGTGAAAAATGTTGAAAAATCAGCGAGGACCAGCCTTTTGTGACTTGTGGGTCAAAAGATATGTGAGTGTGTGGAATGTCTTGAGCGCACGTGTGAGATGTGATGACATGCAAACGTAATGCTTCTGCAATGATTTTTCCACCTTCCTTTATTCCCACGAGGATATTATTTAACTAGTTTCGTTATTATTCTAGTTTTATCTATAGCAATTTCTCCTCTTTATTAAACAATTTTTCAATGCAAATTAAAAAATTCACTTCTTCAAATATTTTGGTACATCATGGCTCATGGCGACAATGAAAAGGTATATAATCAATCATTCATCGATAGATTAGACTTTTAGCATATGTTTGAGTGAAAAAGGTGAAAGTGGGAATTATCTCAAAGCCCATCATTATTGTGATGATTTACTAAATTGAATTTGTCCCGCCATATCATAATCAACCAAAAAGGCTATTATATCATTTTATTCTGGACGATGACATTTTGTTTGTTTATTTATCTATTTTTCAATTCGACGTGTGCATCAACAAGTTATAATGAATATAATTGCTATTTGCCAGGCAAAAATTATAATAATCACAAAAAAGAATAGTGACAAATAGTTGAAAATTTGGAATTTGACAATTTCCCCTTCAATGTTCTCAAAATGTTGATACAACTTTGACTTTAGGGTGAATAAATACATCGTTTTTTTTCTTCTAGTAGGGATTTGGGTTAAGAGTTACAATCCCCTCATAACAGAGGATTATATTTTACTGATGTTTTTTTTTAATGACGATTAAACATCTCCGATTAACTCTTGCGTCTACCCATTTGCCTACTCCATTTGATAGTATGTCTAAACATATTTCATAATACGAAATAATTTTGGAATTAGAAACAAACGTCACGGAACAAAATTCCTAATAAGAGATCAAAAACGCATTTTGCAAACTAACAATTATATGCTTCTTTTAATTTAAAAAAAAAACAATTATATGCTTCCAACACATTCATTCATTTATTCGATAAACGTTCTGGCATTTCGATTGCTAAATTAAAGCTCATTTAGAGCATCATTATCCCACAAACTCCATTGGGTCTCTTAATAAATATTTTACTAATTAAATGTAATTAAAAACCTTGTTTAAGAAACACCTTGATTCATACCCTCCAATGCTAGTTTCTTATTTAGGGTTTCTTCAAAAAATGTTGTTTTTTGTTGCTAAAAAAAAACAAGACCAAACAATACAAGAACACACTTTACCAAGAACACACTTTACCATTTCAAGCAGGACTTGTTTCATACTGAAGAAGAAAAAACGCAAGAACACACTTTACACAGAGAGCCTCTCATCTCAACTTTAATCAGAAAACCATAACAAAAAAAGAGCACTTCATGACTAGGCAAAAGAGACCCAATGGAGTTTCTGGTGTTGCTACCAAGTATACGAACAAAACCACCATGGAGATCACTGAAACAAGCGATCCATATTTTAGGAGCACCCTCTGCAACCATTAAAACCAAGTAAGATTATTAACGGTTACATTCCATGATTTCACTAGGAGGAAATAATTTAACATCAAGTTGCCTTTGCCTGAGATTATAATAGCAGGACCAAGAGAGAAGCATCCAATATACAAAAACATAGAAACATCACTCCGTTGGTTCAGCTTCTTGATACACAAAAAACAAACTCTGGGAAAGATATAGAAGATTCACACTTGGTCTGTAAACAACAATAGTGGATTCAAACAATCAAATGCTGGTAAGCGACAGACACATCTATCTAGTGAGTATGTTAGAGGAAGAGATGCCTAGATCGCACCCAGAACTTGATCAAGAAACAGAGAGGATTAACAAAGGCTCGAAACTTTGTAAACAGAAACAGAGAAACTCAAGTCTACCTAACAAAGAAAAAAGAAGCTTAAAAACCTTTTGGAGAGTGCAGCGAAGATTGGAGAAGCAACAAGAAGACCAACCATAAAGGCAGAAGACAAAAGACCATCTTGAAAGTTGCTTAACCTAAACTCTCCTCTGTATCAACAACAACAACACAAAGTTTCAGTCTTTTATAATCAATCAAAAATTAGAAAAAAAGAGAGTATATTACTGAATGCCAGTGCCAGCAGAGCAAAGGCCTACGGAATCACAAGGTGTCGAGCTTCCGTTAACACCATTACTCGCAATCACTCCTCGATCCATATAATTGATCAGGTTTACAATACACAAGATCATCACAAATCTACAAAAATACAAATCACGAGTTAGAATAATTTATAAAAAAAAATTAACAGAGATTCAAAATCACGAAGTTATTGCCTTCAAAAGAAAAGAAAACTTTATGGAATCATAAAATCAAAACAAAACAGAGTCCCAAAACCACCACGTTTGTCCAGCGAATCCAACGTTCCCACCACTCCATCGCACTTCTTCAAGCTTTATCCCCTCCGTCCTACGAGAAAGCTGTCGAGGCTTTCTCTGCGTGTCTGATGAGGATCAAAGCTGCTTCCGTTGGTGACGACGGTAGGAGAATGCGCCGCAGCACATGAGATGGAAAAGTCTATTTCTTTCCTCTCAAAGCGTTTTCTTCTGTTATCAACACGTGTCCAACAATATACGTCTCTTATTTACCGAAATTAAGAGACGTCTTATCCATTTATTTGTATTTTTGATTTTGTTTTAAATCAAAATTAACATAAGAACTCCACTAAATACCAGGGATAAATATGCTCTTAAAGACCTTGTATCAACTGTTTTAGGTTGATTAGTAAATGAAAGTTTCTGACAATAAAGAAAACAATAGCTTATTTTTACCAAAAAATTATAAAATAGCTTATTCTAAATGATTGGTTCTGAATAATCCGTTTACGACTTCATGTAACTTGGGTTTGAATGCACTATCTTGGAAAAACCGAGTCTACCAAGCTGTCGTATCAATACAAATAATCTCGTACATAGAAGACCAGAACATAATATATTTTATTTAAGGATAATTTGTAAAGTACCCTATTTAAGATTGTAATTTTGAAAAATATACTGTTTTAATATTATTTTGAAAACTACACTTATTTATGTTTTATAAGACTATTCTGCCCTTTATTTAAATTTTAAATTAAAATATTTTAATAATGAAAAACTCGAAACTATTAGTATTGTAATCATCTACGACATAATTTTTTGAATTATAATATTTTAGAATTTTAGTAAGTTATAATATATAAAAGTTTTATATGGAGAACTATTGAAATATTTAAAATATTATCTCTAAAACATAATCTCTAAAATTGGGGGATCTAGAGCATAAACATATGCTCAGGAAACCGTTGCAGCCACAACTGAACATAATCATATATTTGAATACTCCTGTAAGATTATGTTTATGCTCCATATTGCACGATTGTATTATTTTCCTACAAAGAAGACAAACTCTGAATTTTGGAAGCCTTGAAACTAATTCAGCTATTGGTACAATATGGAGCACATCCATTACGTGAATATGTCAAAAGATTGTGAATGTTTTGGTTGAATTTACAAGAAACATTATGTATTAACAAACCTTTACTTTTTGATGAAATAAGAGTCTATAGTCTATAACAAAAAGAATCATCAAATTCCAAAATTACATGTTTGACGATTGTGACTTTCTCCTTAGATACAAAAGAAAAAGAAGAACTACAATGATTTAAAAGATACGAAAACCAGAAGTTTTAAACAAATAATATCAAGTTCCAGATTTTTTATTGTATAAATTAAAATGATTTATAAATAATTTATTTTTATTTGTTCGATTTCTGTTATTTTTTTACTTAAATATTGAAATTATTTACTCTATTGGTAAGGTTAATTTAGTCACTTCAATTATAAATAAGTTTAGTTTTCAAAAATTATAGATACAGTGTAGTTTTCAAAATATAATCTCATTTGATAGCATTTTTCCAAATTTTTATTTATTATTTGAGCGAATAAAACAATATTATTAAAAGTATGCGTTATTTGTTAAGATATGTCCAAAGATGCTGAAACAACCAAATATTCGTCTTCGTCGTATGGCATATGTCAATAGTGACGACTGCGTCTGCGACCAAGGATTCCAACACAGCTACCTAAGAACGGGCTAGACGGCGTCAGCATATGTCATAAACGGCATGATGTTTCTGTATAGCCTTATAACACAAACAGACATAGCCTTCATTTTTTAGGCATTTGGAAGGCAAAATAACTCGGCTTAAACCCTTGTTCAAAAAAAAAACTCGCTTAAAACCCCCATTTTCACAGGTGTTAACAGAGGCAGACAAATAACCAAATTCGAAAAACTGAACTAAATTAATCCAGTCTCATAAAAATAAATCTGAACCGGGTTGAATCCAACACTAATATCGAATGATTAATGTTTTGTTTTATCTGAACCAAAACAGATTCTGAGAAAATATCCAAAAATGTTTAAAAATCAAGATTTTAGAAAATATTCATACCAAACCCGAACTCAAATTTAAATAAGTACCCATAATATTTTAAGATTTCATTAAGTATCTGAGATAAGTATCTATTATGTGAATAATTAACTTATATATTTAATTTAATATATTTTGGTATTTAGTGCTCTTTCTTTTTCTATATAATTGAATTTACCGGATTTGATGTATTTTCTATTCGGGTTATCAAATATAAGTGTTTGCACATAGTTTTGAGTTTTGTTCTATAATTTTATTGTTTTTATTCTCTATTGTCACTTGTCAAAGATTACACTAGAACCAAAAAGAATCTGCAACATATTTTTCATTTCTTATTTAACTTCTTTTATTTCATTGGACTTAATTTGGTGTTTGGATTTAATTAAGTACAAACACTATTTTGAACTAAAAACTCGATTAAGATCCGATTATATTGAGTTTAATTATATTTTGTAAATGTTGCTAAACTCAATTCGAACCTAACTAAATTCAAACCGTATATGAATTGAACTTTTATGATATCTAAAAGAGATGTCTAAATGAGTTTAAAATTGATAAACCTAAAAACCCGATTGAACATGAACATTGATCCCTTTAGTAACCCTTAGGTGTTAAAGCTCTTTATAGACTGAAATACCTAGTATTAGGCCTTAGAAAAGGCCCAATAGATGTAACTGTTGGTTGTTGGCCTTTCTACAGAAAAACATTGCTACATTATTCGTTTAAGACCATTACAAAACTAAAAATACACAAATAGCAGCATATACACGAACAAGTGGGGATGGCTATAAACCGGAACTAACTACAAACAATACCGTTGTACATTTACCAGTTCCAGTCCAATGAACATTTGATCCCTTCATCTAAACCGTTACCGGTTAAGTATGGTCTCCACCATAACATCATTCCATGAATCAATCGGACCGGGTAAGCACCAATGCAGACAATCATTCTGAACACTGCTCTTATCCTTCACTCCAGCAAAAGGATGCGGATGCCTGTACGGTCCCGGATGCCCGTCTGGTCGGAGAAGAGACATTCCCGTCGTGTCCAACAGTCTAAAGTTGGTGGAACCTTCTCCAAAATTCCGAAACACATCAAGCTCAACGTCACGCATGACATCATCAACGGTTTTCAACTTCGCCTCGTCTTCTTTAAAGGGCATCGTCCTGTTGCAATACCCACCAGTGTTCCACTCTCCGTTCTCGAAATGGTCAGGTGTTGTGGTTCGGAAGAGAACCAGGGGTTTGTGCGTCGAGTCACGGACGAAGCTCCGGAGTAGCTTCAGGGTTTTGCGGTAGGAGTAATCGTATCCGAAGTCTGTTAGGTTGTTTCTGCCTTGGCAGTAATGGCAGCCTGTGACTGTGTTGTTCTCGTGGAATATCGTTGCTTTGAGGAACCATTTGCCACCGGAGATGACGACGTAATCGAAGTTGGAGTACTGGTGAGTCCATTTGTGGTCGAGCTGGTCGAGGTAAAGCTGTATATCAGAGCTGCTGCTGCTGACGAGTGTTTCGGATTTGACAAGGAAAGGAGACCAGACGACAGAGAGTGTGAAGTTGTGAGAAGGGAATCTCCAAATCTTGGATCTGAACTCCTTATCGTGATAAACCTCCACCACTTCTTCTACCTAAACCAGATAAAACTCTGAACCGATCAGTTTCTTGCAGTCTAAGGAAACATTTAACAACTAGCCTAACCGTTCTAAATAGATTAAAATTGGTTAAAAAATAAATCTAAATTTGTTAAATTAAGCAATAAAATTGGTACAAATCCACAAATTTATCTCTCTTTTTTTTTGGTATATCTATAATTTTTGTAATTCATCAAAATAATTCTATAAATAAATTCAAAAACTAAAACATCATATATATGTAAAATATATATAAAAAAAATTCTGAATAATCTGCCTAGTAGCTAATCAGAGCCTAACTATAGTCTACTGATCAGAGTCTTGCACCCTACGGAAGGGCTTGTTTAACTACTAGCTAACCGTGTACCTGAGAGAGGATGCAGATGAGGGACTGGACATGGTTACGAGCGATGGAGTCTCCGACGAAAGCCCACCATTTGTTCCTGACTCTGTCGAGAAACTGCGAGGGGCTGAACCTAGGGAGGTCGCAGTCGCGAGGCTTCCATCTCCAGAAGAGATAGTTGACATCAGGGCGCCCATTCAACAAACAGTTCTGAAAATCCTGAATGTGGTGACACGAGAGATTGGTGTAGAGAGGACCCGACGGATCAGGTATCCAATCCCCACTGAAAAGATCACACTTTGGCGATGAAACTGCACAGCACAGAACACTAAAAAGTTGAAGACTTTTTGCGATAAATTTAGAAACTTTCAACCCTAATTCTTGAAAAAACCCTAATTGGAGGGAAAGGAGAGATTTACCGTTACCGGAAGGAGATACCGGCGGCGAATCAAGGGAGATGAAGACTGGGGAGACGGTGAAGGTGGAGATGATGAAATAGTAAGCGAGAGCGACGAGGGAGAAGTAGAGGAAGAATTTGAGGAAGGTTCGAGGGGTTTGAGTGCAGGAGGAGGAGGAGGAGGAGGAGGCGTCGTCTAGGGTTTGTTCGTCGAAGTTGGCGCTGGCGCCTTTGGGGCTGTTAGGCAACAGCACTAATGTTAATTGTTGTTCCATTGATAGTGAGTGTGTTGGATGATGGTTGGTGAAGGAAGGAACTATTGAATGGTTTTTATAGTCACTGTTGAGAGCGCTCCTCGAGGTGAGTGATTTGGTTGGAGATGGAAGACGATGGTTGGTTTTGTAAATGGATAATCAGAGCAAATATTCGACACTCTTATTTACTGTTTTGCCCATACAGTCTTTGTTTAACTTATTTTTACAAAACCAATTTGACACTTATTTTTTGTTACATGAGTTTAATGCAATTTATATTTAATTTAAATTTAATATAATTAAAAATTATATTTATTTGTAAGTAATTTTATTTATTTCAAAATAATTTTTATTAAATATGTATAGTTAATAATACATTTTAATTATTTTTAATCTATGTTAAAAGTGTCAAATTGACGCGAGAATATTTATGCTAGCTGTCTCAATGAACTCATTTTTAGTCCCTTTAAGTACACCATTGTTGTGCGTATTAAACTGTCATTTATATTGTCCTGTCAGGTTTTACGTGGTAAACAAAATTTAAAAGGATGTTAAAGTAAGGTTATTAGAAGAGATTCGATTATTCCAAAGTTGTTATATAATTAATGATTTTTTTAGATTCTACATGTTTTCTTGTCCTTTTTGTTTATTTATTCAGATTTTTTTTTAAGTGAAGATTCTTTTTCATTAAAATGTGAAGGGAATGCATTGCTTTTGGTCCTCAAGCTTCTTATCTCATATTTGGTTTTATCTCCACTGCACTTCGTTCCAACAATATCAACCTTTTCATTGAACTTGGAACTTTGCAATCAACACTCATTTTGATATATTGGCGTTTAATGAGTTTTTGAGTGTAAATTGTGAGATTGATTCATTGTTTTAGATTTTACATTTAAACAATGAAATGTAATTTAATCATGGTTGTTTATTGGAATATGGAAGAACTACTCGTTACAATTGGAAAATTGTTGCGATTATTTCTGAATAGCATGGATTCTTCTGTTGAGTCATTTTGAAAGTCATAACTAAACTTTTACTACTCAAGTTTTTAGTAAAAATTTCTCGAGAAAATTATTGTTTAAGATAAATTTATAATTGTGTATATAAAGAGTTTTCTAAACAAAATCTAAAGCTTTGTATAATTAAATGGTCCCTAAATAAATTTGAAGGGTAATTGATCAAAAATGAGAAAAATCCTTTTCTAATTTCAATGTTTAATTCTACTCCATTTTAGTTGTAAACCTTAGTTTGAAAAGAAAATTCTAGTAACTTATTTAAATATTTGTAGAGATTTAAAAACCGATAGATTCGATTTTTTGCGATATTTGATACTATGTGGACAGCAGCTTAGTTTTATTTCTCCCCTGTTTTTCTCATGCTCTTCAGTAGTTTGTTATTATTTTGTTCTTTCTCTGCTTTCTGTAAGAAATAACATGGAAAATAAATGAACGGACCACGAGGCCCGTCAAATCAGTTTCTCTAACTTGTTTGATCTCGATATTAGGCCCATGGACCCTACAATCTGTTGTCATGTACTTGGGACCTATTTCAGAAACGTGCCATATGCCTAAGAACCAGTGTAACCGTTCAGGGGAAACCATTTAACTAAACACTATAAAATGTTCTCCTTCATGATTCTTATGTTATCAAAGAAAATGTTATATATGGATAGGAGTTAGATTATCCTGCGTAATTACTATGTTTTTGTTGACCATTAGTTTTGGGCAAGTTCTTTGTAGTTTTCCCTTTGCTTCTGGTCTCTTCCATCTCTGGTTATAAGTCTACTTGGCCGTGACATGTGAGCCAAAACTGCACATAATATAGTTAATGTTCTCCCGCACCAACCACGCTCAATGCTGTTGAGTCGATGAATATGATGGTGTAATCCTTGTGATGAGTTTTGCTGGGATGAGCCTTTATCAGAGCAACTCCAATGTAAAACCTTTCTTTTTTTCTTTTGAACAACTACTCCAATATAAAACTATGTTTTATAATTTAAAACATATAAAAGTTCAAAAGCAAACAAACTATTTCATTACACACAATCTATAACAAACATCGACCAAGAATCACAAAACGGGTTGGTCTGCTTGGAACATAAAAAAAAAAAGAAAGAAGAAATATTACAACAAACATTATACCGACATAACCCGGTTCGTGTAAGTAAAAAATTACCTAACCAATGTCGCTGAGTAAAAATAAAACACGCTTTACATTTATAGAAACAGAACCATTTTGGTTGTGTTGTTACTTGCGGCGTGAGAGCTATCACGAAGCTAATGATCTTGGAACTCTCATACCAAATCCATGCTTCACCTTATCAACCCTGTTTCACAAGTTATAATAAAAAACATTTCAACACAATCTCACAAATCTTTGAACTCCAAAGCTTCAAACTTAAAAAAAGACTATATGCATCTTGTGTAATTTTTGCTTACGTTGGGGCTAATTTGCCAAGGCTTTTAAGTTCTTCCCCTGAATCTCCATCAAGGATTCTTCCTGATATATCAAGAATGTAAGAACGGTTCTTGTCTCGAGGAAGACCACGACGCACTAGTAACTCCAAGTCTCTCTTGTGAAGCTCTCTTCCATTCACATACACTTCTGTGTTCCCTGCTGCGCAGTTATCCGGCATTGGATGATGGCTAAACTCATCAATAAATGGCTGCACCCACCCAACCAACAAACAACAACATGTAACTCATCAGTTTGATGATTACTGTTTCAATAACCACCAACTCAAGAGATGAATGTAAAGGGACTTACAGGTATTATACCGAGACACGGTTTCCCCATTACACCCCAGAACCCTGCTCTGTAGTCATACCTGAACCATAGGGAACAAATCAGAAAACAACCAACACAAGAGAGAGAGATGGTGAAGGTTTGAAGTTCAAGGTTTATTACCAATACTTTCCAGCTTGGACTGGTCCAGCTAACTTCTCAGCACTGCTAACTAGCTCTTCAGGTATAAGATGTCCATTAACCCAAACTTCTAATAACTTCCCTTGATCTTCGTTTCCATCACTAGACGACCTCGTTGTCACCTCCGTGGAACCAGACTCGCTACCTTTTCTACTTCTTGGTCTGTTGTTCTTGTTGTCTTCTCTACCGTTTGAGTCTTCAGATATCTCCGTGTTAGAGTATCCGTTGTAAGAAACCTCCGTCTCCGTAGCTAATGATTCAGGCTTTACCGAGTCTTGTTTCATGAAAATCTCTTGCTTATCAGGCTTGTGATAACCTAACTCTGCCATCCCGTAAGCGAGCGCAGCTCGGTTTACATTAGAGTATTCGAAAAGTTCAAGGAGACTGGCACTCTCTTGAGCAGCTGGTTCTGTAGCTTTCGAGCCTCTAGCTCGTCTACGAACCGATTTGACCTCCTTCTGTTGTAGACTTTCACTGGAAATGCTCAATCTTTCAACATCATCTGAGAGTTGAGATTGAGATTCAGACCGGATGCTTTTTGTTGTGTTCTTCTGGTGATTCCTTACTGGTTCTTCTTCTTCATCATCATCATCCTTACGTGGAAAATCACTGCCTGAGTTGTTGAAATCAACAGAAGACCGTTCTTCCACTGCCACCACCACTGTGTTTTTATCTTCAACCTCTAGAGAAACAGACTCTGCAGTTCCCTCATTACCAGAAGAGAAGACGAGTTTCTTATCGACGATTGTGAAACTAATGACTTGAGAGCAAGCACCACACTGAAGCTTATGGTGCTGCCTCTCCTGAGCCAAAAGCTTCTTCTTAGGCAAACACAACAGCTCAAAGCAACTATGACAAGCAATAAAAGGAGCACCACCAGCAAGAGGATGGCAACGACGCGCGTCACCGCCATCAGAAACAGCCTTCTTAACATACCCACGAGGGAAAGCACCAGCACCAGCACCACTCATCTCAGAATCAAGATCACTGGGCCACCTAGCGTAACCACCACCACCACCAGCACGAGGATCTGAAGAGGTCATGGAAGAAGGAAAGCTGGGACTGTTGTTGTAAAGAGGTGGATTGTAAGGTGAAGCGAGTCTCTGGTGAGAGGAAACAGGGCTATAAGGAGGGATATCACTGTATCTGCTGGGAGTAGCTGGAAAGTATGAATGTGTGTCAACCATATCAGCAGCACCAATGTCAACATATTGACCTCCAGGATAAGGAGGAGGATACCAGTTAGGGTTTGGAACAGGAGGTGGTCTTCTGTAAGGATCTTGATGAGGAGGATAATGAAGTGGTACAGGGTAAGGAGGAGGATGGTGGTGGTGGTAATAAGAAGGAGGATGGAGATGGACTGGTGTGAGGGAGCCTTGGTGATTCTCATTAACTGCACTGCCACCACGAAGGAGATGGTGTTTGATTGAGTCTAACCTTCTAAGAAGCTCAGCACGTTCATGTTCAGTATACTCAATGATAGGGTTGGTGCTTGTGTTCTTAGAAGAGGAAGTATCTGAAGCGTAGTTTGGCTCAGAAAGGTCTTCTTGGCTTTTTCCAGATCTTTGAGAACCAAGTCGCGAGTGTTTTTCATCGGTTCTTGAAGAGCCAGCATCGGATCTACCATCTGCTTCGTATGCCTCATCTCCTGACCTCCTCATCAGCTTCTCCAATTTAACAAAGACTGCTTCTTTTTTTTTAGGGTTTTTGCTTCGTAATTCAAACTGCAATCAAATATAATTCATCCAGTTTTAAGATAAAAAAAATTCGAATCTCAGATTGAATCAGACAATAACAAACATCTCGTGTGGAGAAGCAGAACAAACAAAGCTACCAAAACGATTTGAAAAAATAATTGAGTTCATGGGCAGCAGCACTATCGAGCAGTAACAAAATGAAGAATCAACAGCTTGAAGGGAGTGAGAATCAAACGAACCTTGAAAGCGGAATCTGATGATCTTAATCAATAAACCAAAGCCTTTAAATAATCTCTTTGACGCCACCAAAGAGTTCTATTTTTTTTCTTTTGTTGTTGGGTTGGGAGCAAAGAGGAGAAGATTGGTCTTCTTCTCGAATCGTTTTAAGAAATAAATGTCTGCTTACTTCTTACTAGTACCACCAAATTTGAGCTGTAAATAAACTTTAAAAAAATTGATTACTTTTCTCTCACATTTTACTCCTCTTTCCCAGGGAAAGAATGGGTGATGTAAGATTTTAAGAAAAAAAATAAGGGAGGGAGGATGATGAAGCACAAAAAAAAAAAATCAAGCTTTGATTTGATAGCCCCCTCAGCTCTTTAAGTTTTGTGGAAAAAATATACTTTACTTTTTGAGAGGCGCGTCCGTACGTAAGCGCGTGGAAGCTGAGGATGAAAGAACCTTGAGCTGAGAGGATTGACTAGGTCTCGTTGACCCACCCAATAGATCAGCACACCACGACCATAATAATTTAAAGTTATTTTAAGAGTTTTTATTTAATACAATGCGAATATGATTGTTTACCGACAACTAGTTAAATACATTTCTCTCACATTTCCAGAATAGTGAACTACAAAGAAATTCATTTTATTAGTAGGAGCAAATACATTGAAATTTCATTTATTTTTACCGGTGGTTTCGTGTTCAAAACATTAGCATGAATCGCAGAATTTTCAGTTTAATTATAACTAGATCATGATCCGCGCTTCGGAAGCGCATAATATTTTATGATTCAAAATTTTGTTAACAATGTTACAAATATTTAATATGTAAGAATTTTGTCTATTTAAAAAACTGCGTTTGAATCAACATTTTTAAATCTAATTTAGATCGTCGAGCCAGTAAACCCGGTAATCCGATATATAATCATGTTTGAATTGGTTAAAAAGTAATGGGTTAATAAGTTTGATTTGAATCCACTTTGAATATATCATATAATACGACTATTATATAAAATTAATTGGTTAAGGAGTAATGTATTGCATGGTGATCATCGCATGGACTTATTGGATGATGATTATGAAATCTCAAATTTAACATTACTGCATGTTGGTTATGAAATCAATTGGTAAAGAAAATAATTTTTTTGAATAGAAAGAAAATAGGCCAACTGATCAAATGAATGTATATAAGGTATTAAGTTAGCATAGAATAAGAAAATAATTTACTAACATTAATTGTTAGTTAATAGGATCAGAAAATATATCATATCTAATAGTAGGTCCAATTTAAAAATCCACCTAGAAAAAGTCATAATGTTTCTGTTTTAATAAGATATATATTGTCTGTGTGTCATTCAGTAGAACCAAAATCAGCACATATTGTATAATGAATTTATAATATCGAGCAACTAAAAAAATTCATGGCAATCATACTATTATATATGTAGCACCAAATATCATTCCATTTTTTTTTAAATATAATATTTATATATAATTTCTTCCCAAAAGGGACGTCGGAAGGTACATCGCCGGTGTTAAAAAAGGAGAAACGGCCAACGCTAGGTTACAATACAAAGCAGTAAAAAATCTAAGAACAACAACTCAATCTATCAAGACAGATCAGAGCAGAGAAAGAGAAAGGATGATGGGAAAGAAGACTCGGAAGCGTAGCTTCCTCCTCCGGTTGAACCCCAGCGACTTTCAAATCCGATGACCGGAGCACCTCGAGGCCGGGGAGTCCATGACCAGCACCGGAGTCACCGCCAGTCACCTTCAAAGTTGTCACCCACGGAGGTGTCCCGCGGCCACCACACGTCAGCATCTAGTCAAAGAACGGACTCCTAAACCCTAACCGCCACTTGCTGTAACAGATCCACCACCTGCAAGTCCGAGACAAGGCGTATTCCTCCACTCTCATGGCGAAGAAGAAGAAGATGACCCCAGACTAGTGAGAAGACAAACATCGGGAACCGCCATCCCAAACGAAGAACCCACCAACACCGAGAACAACCGACTCTTCAATCGGAGTAGAGCTCCAACCCCGATAACTGACTAAACGATTTCCAGCGACTCCTCATCGTCCTCTAACAAAGAGCGGTAGCCGTACTTTCGACGAGTTACCAGAGCGGCAGAGCTCACGAAAGAGCCGCACACCAAGATCCGTCCGATTTCACCGGAGAGAGAATAATACCTCCAAAAACACCAGATCGATACCTAATCCGTCATGATGATCATAATCCGAGAGGGAGAGACGTCACGAACCTCGACAGATATGCCGGAACTCGATTCGTCTCAACCCTCGATGAAGCGGCGCTTAGGATTTTGAGAGAGAAGTTGGAGGAGCGTGTGGGAAAGACGTGCTGTTCAAAGGCTTTTTACCTACCTCGTATTTATGGAAATAATGTATTTATTGTTATTCATAGAAGGCTTTTTACCTACATTCCATATAATATACTCTCCATGAAAATAATGTGTTTATTGTCAAAATTTTCTGTATTTTCTTAAAAAGTGTGAAAACTCTAAAACATACATATTTTTGAAATGTTTTTGAAATGAAGGGAGTATGTCAAGTTGATGCCTCCATGTTTACAAGACGTGATCTCAGAACTTATCCTTTAATTTTATTAAATACTCACAACTTTACTCATTAAAACTGCTATAAATAATTACAGAAGGAAAAATAAATTGGATGCTAGTTTTTCAGTTTTGAGTCTTTTGACCGTACAAAAAAATCAGTTTTGTTTTTTCTCAACAACCTGAGAATCACCTAATTTTTGATGATTACAAGCGTCTGATTTAAATATATTCAAAGACGCCCTATTGTTGAGCCTACAATTTGTAAAAAGACGCTTTATTGTAGCCTACAATTTATACAAAAGGAGAAGAATTGTATGCTACGATATGTAAGTCGCCTTCTGACTATGATATTTGTTTCTGACTATGATTTTTGTCGTGATAAAAGCTACAGCTGTATATTCTTCATTTTCTCTACGTTCATTTAAGAGCATACTCCACTTGGCATATAGTATATGTAATATGTACACACTACACACATCAATATGATTTGACAAAACCGTAGATAATGGAGTAAACATGTGAAAAATAAATGTGGAAATGAAATGAGAGATTGCAAAAAGGAAATGAGATGAGAGAAAAATAATTTCGCTGGCATAACATTTTTCACTTCATCCAATTTGAAGAAAATTTTACTCTATTTTATTTTAATACACAAATAATTTTCTAAATTTGTTATCCTGATTAGTAGAAATTTGAATAAATCAGCTGAAAGAGTTCTCATTTTAATCTAAACTAGATCTTGACCCGTGCGACCGCACGGGTATTAATTTTCAGTTTTAGTTTTTTTTATACTAAATAATATATTTGTAATATTTAATCGTTTTATATTGACTAAGTTAGGGGTGGGTATTTGGGTATCCACTCGAATTCGGTTAAATCTATTCGGATTTGAGTTTTTTGAGTTTAAAGATTGTAGCTCTATTTGGGTATTTATAAACTTTGGTTCCGGTTTGATTCAGATCTTTGCGGGTTTGATAACCCGTTTAAACTATTTTTGAATTTTCAAAATTTATATATCTTTAAATTTCCCTAAATCTAAATAAAAATAATATAACATGTAAATTTGAGTAATGTAAGCCAAAGTACCTAAATTAAAAATTAAAATAGATTTAACTTGAATATTTGGATGAAGAATAAATATATATTTTAAATATTTTTGGAGTTTTGATTGTTGTTTATCTACTTTAAAATATTTATTTTTGATTATTTTTATATTTCAAATATTTTAACCAACTTAAAATAGCTTATATCTTGGATATTAATTCGAAAAATAGCTAACATATCGAAGTATATAAATATGATTTAAATACATTTGAATATCCGAAATATTTCGTTCGGATGAAGTTTGGTTATGGTTCTCTAGATACCAAAATGGTAAATCTGTTTGGATATTATCTAGTTTCGGTTCAAATTTGCTAATATTTTTTCGTTCAAATTTTTTAAATGAAAAGTTGATATTATAATTTCCAGAATTGTTTGTCTAATAAAAATGCATTTTTTTGAATTTGACATTGATTTAATGGAGAAGTTAATGAAATGTATTTAATTCAAATTTAATTTTGGAAAACACATTAATATAAGTGGAAAAGACAAAGCATTAAAATATGAATGATTATTTAATTTTGTATTTAATTTAAATTTAATTTGGAAAACACATTAATTGAAGTGGAAAAGACAGCATTAAAATAGGAAATATTATTTAATGTCAGTGGCATACCATTGTAAATAAAAGTGAAAACTAAGGGGTATTTTATATGGGGACTTCTCTTTTAATAATATAGATGCAAATTGGTAGACTTAAACTTTGACTAATGACAAGCAAAACAAAAGAGTTCATGGGCAGAGATTCTCTCAGAATACGAGCTATTTCGGCCTAAAGACCGATCCGCAATTCATTATATGCTCGATAAATGGCCTGATTAACTTGGGTCCGTAATAGGCCCACTATACGGCCAGTATGGCGTTAAGAACAATTCGTTAATCTTAAATGATGTGTGATCTGAAGACTTATCAGATAGAATAATAACCTATAAGGCTTTCGGTATTTGATTCTACATCCACTTTGTTGTGGTCCTACATCCATTTTGTTATACGCACATCTATTCTAAACATCAACATTTATATTTTTTTCAAAATATAATAATAACACATAAAAGCTCGATGTGGAATTTTGGTGATAATAATAAGGTGATGTTGTCATTTTTGGGTATTCTATGTCCCCTCCAAGCTACGAAAAGCCAAAAGAAAAAAAATTAAGACAGAGACTCACACAGTTGTAATTTTATACTTTGATACAGGATATCACCATGGGAAAATATAGGGCCTATTTGATATATACTTAAATGAAGAAAATGTTTGTAAAATAATTAACAAGATTTTTTTTCTATGGTTCTGATGTTTAATATAATCATATTTAGTGGTGTTAGAAAAAAGATTTTTTTCATTCTTTCCATATTAAGCCCAACATTATGTTAATGAAAAAGGAAATTTCATTACAAAAGAACGAATCTTAAAGTATGTGGAGTAGGTATTGTGAGTAAATTTAAAATACAAAATTATATATTTTTGATTTTAATGAGTCCACAAAATTTTATGTGGTTTGAAACCTTACCTTTTAAATAGTGAACAAAAGGATCATTAGTGGAACTAGCTGCAGAACTAAACAGTAACACCATCTTCACGTGGCGCACATATATGAAGAGAGTATATCTTACGCGATAAGTGATAAGCGCAGCTGCGCAGGGTAACACCTGGTCCCACAACAACAATAAGAGAAATTTGCAAAGACATCCTTATACTAACCATATTACGCATATAAAACTTCCAAGTACGAAAATTACAAATTACTCATCATCAGAAGATTTGTTTTTATCACAATAACAACACATCGTCTAATTAAAAGTTTGTAGCAGAACCCTCGAGTGCGTAATTTTGAAATACATACCAATTGTGTTGTATTCTTTTCCCCCTTTTTTTGTCAAATGCAGAACTCTTACTCGTTCTTTGGTAGTAGAAGGGCTAATTTACAAATTATAATTAGTAAAGGGTTTAATTTGCAAATATTCTGAAGAAAATGGTGCCATTAAAACGACGTCGTAGTGGCTCATGCTGAATCAGTAGGTTGTTGTCTCTTGGCGTTTTATAATCGCCGCCGGTACGAGAGAAGTGCGTGCGTTCGATCTCTCTTCTTCTCGTTAAAATCCTAAACGGAGATTTCTGTATTAGGTTTTTGGTTGAGAGATCGAAGATCGTGTAAAAGCTTCCGAAGAAATAGTTTTGGGATCGTAAAATCGTAGTGGAGTGATTGCGATTATCTATAGATGGCGTCAGAGGATGTGAAGAGGAGCGAATCGGCAGCAGTTTCAACGATCGTGAACCTGGCGGAGGAAGCGAGGGAAGGAGTCAAAGCTCCGAGCTATGCTGTCCTCAGCATCTGCAAGTCTCTCTTCGCCGGTGGCGTCGCTGGTGGAGTGTGAGTTTTACTTTTTTCTCCCTCTCTTCATTTCTCAGTATGTTTGAGTAGGATTGTTATTCATAAAAGATCAGTAACTTTTATTGATGTTTGAATCTGGTTAATGACATGTACATGAGTAGATCAGTCATTACCTTTTATCTTCATTGAATTATTCGAACTCTGCAGTCAAATATAGATAGGGTTTATGTACGAATGATTAATTAAAGGTACATGAGTACAAAAGTGTCAGTCTTTACTTGAAATGATCCACTCCTGTGTTACTGATATTCACTTGGTTTAATATCTGAACGGAGATTGCGTGTTATTTTTTTTTAATTAGGTCACGAACTGCAGTTGCACCTCTGGAAAGGATGAAGATATTGCTTCAGGTTTTTTTGCTCTTTCCTTGATTTTTTTTCTTTTTTCTTTTTTGTCTTGGAGCATGTTAGTGATTGGAGACTTGATGACCTGTTCATTGTCTTATATGTAGGTGCAAAATCCACATAACATAAAGTATAGTGGGACAGTCCAAGGGTTGAAGTATATTTGGAGAACCGAGGGACTTCGTGGACTCTTCAAAGGAAACGGTACTAATTGTGCTCGTATTGTTCCTAACTCCGCTGTTAAGTTTTTCAGCTATGAGCAGGCTTCCAAGTAAGACTTTCTTTATATTCTATGATGGTCTCTTGCTTCATTTTCAACTTCTGTCTAATCTACGCTCTCTCTCTCTCGCTCTCTTTTAGGGGTATTCTGTATTTGTATCGTCAGCAGCCAGGAAATGGTAAGTTCATTTCAGCATAAGACTTTTTTTAGTCACTTTAGCCTTCATGTTGCTAATGAAGCCCTTGGAGCTATTTTGAACTTATTTAACAACTTTTCGCATCGATGGCCGCTGCGGTAAATCTGTTTATAATTCATGAGTTTTTGCTGTTTCCGCTTTTGCAGAAAATGCACAACTGACTCCTGTTTTACGGCTTGGAGCTGGTGCAACTGCTGGAATAATAGCCATGTCTGCAACATACCCCATGGATATGGTTCGTGGAAGGCTAACTGTCCAGGTAAGAACTTTGTAACAGTTAGAGCCTTGTTGATCATCTTTTTTAACTCTGGATAATGTGCACAGACCGCAAACTCCCCTTATCAATATAGAGGAATTGCCCATGCTTTGTCAACTGTCCTGAGAGAGGAAGGTCCACGAGCCTTATACCGTGGTTGGCTTCCATCGGTGATTGGAGTAGTAAGTCTCGTTTCTTTTCCATCAGTCTTAACATATTCACTACAAGTTTAGCCATATAATAAGACCCTTCTGATACAATGCAGGTTCCATATGTGGGCTTGAACTTTGCTGTCTATGAGTCTCTAAAGGACTGGCTAGTCAAAGACAATCCATTCGGACTAGTGGAGAACAACGAGCTGACCATTATAACGAGACTCTCTTGTGGTGCTATAGCTGGAACGGTTGGTCAAACAATTGCGTATCCACTGGATGTGATTCGTAGGAGAATGCAAATGGTGGGATGGAAAGATGCTTCCTCTGTCGTCACAGGCGAGGGGAGAAGCAAGGGTTCGCTTGAATACAGCGGTATGATTGATGCGTTTAGAAAGACAGTTCGTCATGAAGGCTTTGGAGCATTGTACAAGGGATTGGTCCCCAACTCAGTGAAGGTTTGTTTCTATATAACAAAACCTATTTTCTTATAGAGTGAACAATTTGTTCTCAAGAGTGTTATGGTGGTGTTGGTATAGGTTGTACCATCAATTGCGATTGCATTTGTGACATACGAGATGGTGAAAGACGTGTTAGGAGTGGAGTTTAGGATATCAGACTGAGTCTATTTGATGATATCTACAAGGCGAGAGAGAGCAGCACACTTCTATTTTTGTAGCCGAGGAGAGACGGAAGAGAAGTTCAGAAGTTTTAGGGGCTTTTATTTCAAACCTCCTTTCTTCATCCGTGGAAGGGATATAAAAAGGCTATAGGTCATTCATTAGCCAAACCTTTACTTTTTTCCTTTTTTTTTTTTCTTTTTCGTTCTCTCTATTTTATAGATTGAGGTTTCTTCTGAATCAGAATAAAGTCGAGAGGCCAACTATATCAAAAACATTCATCAAACCTGTTTGCTGCTGGAGCTTGTGTTTGCAGGGTTTTGGTTGGGGTCTTTTGGCGTTAAGTTATCATCATTGTTATGACTCTTATTGGTAACTTGTGGATTAGTTGAATAATTCTGCTTGTAGTTTTCTTATGAATTCGTTTCCTGTGAGATCATAAGATTTATGATGTGTGCTACTCTCTCTCTCTCTCTCTCTCTCTCTCTCTCTCTCTATTTTATGCAAGATCATAAACTTGAACAGTACATGGCAAATAAACAGGTTCACAGACAAAAGAGTAGTGTATGGTAAAGAAAAAATGATATTGTGCTCATTTTTGAGAATCGTTCTCTGTCATAGCGGTTGATAGAAGCACGTAGGTGAATGTATAGAATAGTTGATAAGTCTTGCATTGATAAGTCTTACAACACGTTAATCTAATACAAACACACACACACACACACACGAAAGAGTGTTTTCATAAAAGAAGAATACACAAACGATCATGAAGAAGAGAGACCATCAAAATAGGTCTCCCCTTTTCTTGAATCCATTCGCTTGTATAGTATGATATCACTAAAACTAATCAATCAAGACCACACTGAATCTCTTCTGCTTAAGGATATTATATCAGTTTCTGCTCACCATGCAGAGATGAGAGAGCTATAAATCTAAGAAAAAACTTTTTTTTTTTAAGTTACAATCAGAACCCATTAGAAGAAATGAAATGGTTTCTTTCACTTCTGCGCCACAGTCAACTTAGCTAGCCGCCACAGAATCGGTTCTTAGACTTACGTTTAAGAGTTGTTGTTCCACATTCTTACTACTACCTGATACAGAGTTGTTGTTGTTGTTATCAACTCGAGATATAAGGTTCTCTGTTTTCCCAGTTGCTTGCGTCTGCGTCGCTTTCAGTTGAGCCTAGAGAATAACGTCAACTTATGTTCAGTATGGCAAAAATACACTCATGATTTGTGTTCAACATGTGTGGTACTATGATGTGTTGTTACCAATAAAGCTTCGTTCTCCAGCCGTAGTTTCTCAGACTCATCGTTTAGTTGGCCTAGTTTTGACCTCAGAGTCATGTTCTCAGCAACTAGTGCGTCAACCTTGACAGAGAGTTCTTCAGTTTCAGCCTAATGCAAACAAATACAACACATTTTAGTCATTACAACTTTACATAAATCTATTAGCTAGCAGCGTTATTCTTAATCACCTGCTTCCTTAGTCTTGACCTTCTAGCAGATTCTCGGTTTGACTGTTTTCTCTTCTCTCTTTTAACCTCTTTTTCATTCTGCAGATAAACACACCAACCCAAATAAAACAATTGCCACACCTAAGTTACTACCACAGCTTAGAATTTGAATGACATGTATAAGTGAAAGAATGATATATAAGCAACTTTACCCAGACTTCATGAGGCGCACCATGGCATGGCTGTGGGAAATCCATAGCTGTGGGCATAACAGGAGTCCCCATAGTCACTGCAGCTTTCTCATTTTCATCTCTAAGAAGAGGAACAATTTGAGATGAAGGTTTCCCATCTACCAAGAACAAGAAAGACACAGTTATAAGCATATTAAAGCACACAAACTACATAGGATACAAAGCAGCAGTAAGGAGAGGTAGAAATACCATTGTTCGGTGATCCTTCCCGGCTTCTTTTCTTCCTGGACTGTTCTCCCTGTTGTAAGAACAGACGTGTATATAATTAAAGCGTCAAAAAACAGAGATTAGTAAATTAGAAACTAGTGCAAAGAAAAAAAAAAGGGAGGAGTCCATACCCCAGTTGTATTCCCATCACTACCATTGCTGGAATCATCATTCTCGGAGCTAAATGAAAATCCAAACATAGTGTAAGATTCTATCAAAGAATGAAAAATAACATCACCAAGTCTCATGACAAACCTCTGAGAATTCCTAGGTCCACTGCTGTGTTCAGCACTCCCAGCTTTGTTATTGCTTATAGACATTGCAAGTCCATCAAATTCTTTCAACTTTTTCATGAACCCCTGATCCGTGTTTCCAGGCGAGTTAGCTGGAGCTTCCAAGTTCAAAGGAGTTGTTGTAACCTGCAAACATTCTCATATCGTTTACCGACCATTCACACAGAAGAAAGAAAGAAAAAAATCAGAAGATCAAAAAGACTTACAACCGGTGTTGCTTGAGAAACGGGACCTTGTGGTTGTGAGCCCTGAAAGTAATGAGAGAACATTAACCAGAAGAAGAAGAAAAAAACAGGTCTATTCATACATTAGCTTGTTTGAGTGAGTGAGTCGAAATTGTGGAAAAAGAAGGGATGGTTACCATTTGAAGAGCAGGATGAGCATAGACTCCACCAGGAGGACAAAATGGTGGGTAGGGTGTTCCATAAGGAGCCATCATTGGCTGGAATATATATATATATAGTTTAAGTAAAGTCAAACTCAGTCCAAAATAGCACAAGTAGCATAACAAACCCTTGAAGATATTAAAGAGAATAGTACCGAAGGAGAACCCCAGATATAAGGAGGAGGGGGAGCAGGAGCATGACCATTTGAGTTGTAATATTGAGGAGGTATGGCTACTCTAGGGCCATAGTATGCCTACAAAAAAAAAATCATGAAATGAAACATCCCCATCTAAAAATCACCCAGAGATAACAAAAACAGAGAAAAAAAAAGAGAAGCAAAATGAAACCTGCATAGCAGCCCAATCATGATGATAAACATGAACATTGCTTTGCTCCTGTGTATGTACATAAAAAAGGAACAATCTCAGAAAGCAGATCTAAGTGACCAAATCAATCAGCTACCATTATTAGTTCAAGTTCAGGTACTTACAGGAGGAGGAGGAGGAGGAGGAGCTTGTACTTGTTCTGGCTTGTCAGATTGTGTGGACTTTCCTTCTTCGTTGCTCCCCATTGCTCGATGCAGACACTCTGACTACAAAGTATAACTTCAAACGAAACATAATAAGTTAAAAAGAGATTAAGATTATTTCAGTAATTCCAGTGACACTTAGATCTCTAACCTCAAAACGAAACAGATTCAAAACATGCGAGAGAGAGAGAGATCCCAGTAACTAAGAATTCAAATATTTTCTAGAATATAAACAACAAATCTACCTCAATTTTTTAATCAAAAGGAATAAAGGTTTCTAGAGGAAACTCAGCTTTCATGTATAATCACTTTCAAAACTGAAAATTCTGAAAAAAAATCATTGAAGCTATCGAACCCAAAAAAAAAATCAAATGGTAAATCCGAAAAATAACAACTCAATTTGCTTCAGAGATAACAAACAAACAAAAAAAGAGTCGAATTTGAAGTTACCTTCTCTCTCTCTCTCTAACACTCGCAGAATGGTTTCTCTCTCTAGAACCAGAGTTCGGTGCGGAGAGACAAACAGCAAAGGGAAGAAGAGAAGAAAAGAGAGAGAGAGAAAAAAGGGGAGCGCCAAGGCTGATGCACACGTCACCGTACACGTGTCTGAATCTGTAAGGGCTAGTAAAGTTGGCGCGTTTGCTGAGCTGGCTACTGTAGATCTAATCTGTATGAATTTATTATTTTATTTAAAAATATGACTGGTAACACGTCGCCTTAATCGTTACCGTTCATCGTGAGATGGCTACAAATGCTGATTTTGATTCCTTTTTTAAAGAGAAGAGAATTAAACTATAGTGTATAATTCATTTGAGATCCACGGTTGACGAAACGTGGACTACCTAACACTAGTCATCTTTTTTTTTCTTTTTTTTTTTTGAGCAACTAGTCATCTTTTATTTTTTTTTACCCCCTCAATGGCTTTCTTTAACTTTAGATCTTGATCGATGACTCATATTCATTTCATCTGACGGTTGAAAGTAAAAGATTTTTATTTTTACAAAAAAATAGTAGTGTGGCCCCTACTACGATCTACTGTCTTGTGTCGGCCGTTAGTGGTTTTGAGCTGACGTGTCCCATTAAATAAGGGAATACTTAGGTGGTCCCTACGGACAACGTGGGATTCGACGCCAGCTTGTCTACTTTTTTTTTCACCAAATCTTAAAAGAGATGACTTCGCCACGTTGGATTCATTTTAGATAATCACATAATAAACAGATCACTAATCAAGCTAATCTCAGAGGTAAATCCGGACAAAAGACGTTCATTTACGTCAATACCCTCCTTTTAGTTGGGTTATTAATAGACCGAATTTTGAATGATCAGGCCCAACTCTCAAGTGTCTTTCGTTTGGTACAAATCACAAAACCATTAAGCAAAGTAACCAAGTTTTTGATCCAAATTGTGATTGTCTCTTTGTATAAAGCTGACTAGGTGTTTTCCTGCAACATGTGCAGTAAAAGAATTTTAAAATATTTTTTAAAAGATAAATATAAATTATATTTATTTTTTATTAATATTATAAATTTTCTTTTTTTATCAATATTTTAATATAAATTTGATTTAACTGAATATTAAAATTAAGATAAAATCAATTTTGTTTATTTTGAATTATATTTAAGAATGTGCATGTATATATTTAAAATTATAATCTTAGGTAGATTTTTCTATCTATTTATTTTAATTAAATATATTAAATAAATATGTAAAATTTCAGAATTATCAAAAATTAAAATTAAATAATATTTATAAAATCTGTAAATATATATAAGAAACTAATGATTTTACGATTTAATTTGATTTTATAATTTAATTTTATAATTTTCTAAAAATATGTATATATTTTTGAAATATTTTTAATTTAAATGATATTTCAAAATTTGAAATGCCATAATTGAATATATTTATTTTAATGATGATTTATGCGTTATTGCCATATTTTTAAAAAGTCCAAAAATATAAATCGATAATAAATATAATATATGAGTTATTACCATATTTTAAAATTTTTATCAAAAATATAAATTAACATTAAATATAATTGTCCATGTCATATTAATCTATAAGACAAGTCATCAATTTTAGTAGCTATGTCACAATTATTAATCTAGGTGTTTTCATGCACCATGTGTAGTGATTAATATTATATATTTTATTATTTTGACTAATAATTAATATAAATATCATTAATTAAGCATAAAATTAAGAGAAAATATTTTTTTTTATTTTAAATTATATTTAAAAATATATGTATATATATAAAGTTAAAATCTTAAATAAAAAAATTATTTATTTCATTTGGTTAAATTATTAAATCAACTTGTACAAAATTACTAAAAATCATATAAAATTGTATAGTTATCAAAATTTAAAACTAAATAATATTTATATAATTTGTTGATATTTAAAAGAAACTAATGATATTACGATTTATTTTTTTTAATTCAGAAAATTTTAGATAATAAAATTTTATTATTATAAAAGTAAAATTATATAATATTTCGAAATTCAAAATATCATATTTGAATATATTTATTTTAGTGATGATTTATGAGTTATTACCATATTCTACAAAGTTTACCAAAAATATAAATCAATATTAAATGTAATATATGAGTTATTGCCATATTCTAAAAAGATTTTCAAAAATATATATTAGCATTAAATGTAATTGTCCATGTCATATTTAACCATATGACATGTCATCAATCTTAATAGCCACGTCATAATTTTTTTTGTGAAAACAATTGTAGAGAAGACATGTGACAAATCACTTCTCAAATATAGACTTGGGGATTCGAGATGTAATTTAAAGCAACTTTTCGGAGACTCAATATGACCTATGATATGAGGATTTTGGGCTGCTTTCCCAACTCAGTCCGGTCCATGTGGAATGACCTATTCGGAGAAACTGATCGGTCGTGGTTCAGATGGCCGTCTCATCATTGGTATTTTGGGTAACTCTTAAATATTCCATTTATGTATCTATAAATTCAAGAAGGCTTTAACTTTTGTGAATGTTTTAGTTGAAATCATATACTAAAAGTGAATGTGCTCATTGTGGCTAGATCTATATGTTCGAGTGCATGTATAATATGTGAATAGTGGCAGAGGCATAAATTCATTTTAAAGGGGTCAATTTGATAACAAATGTATTTTACAAGGGTCAATAAGCTAATCTTTTTAAAAAGCTAAATTTATCAGATTTTTGTGTGAAAATTGAAGTAATTTTTTCCGCAGTTGACATGGATCAGTTGACCTCCCTTATTGAATATTGGCTCCGCCACTCAGTGTATGAGAATAAAGTAAAGAACACATAAAGATTTGATAACAAAGTTCATTTCCTACATTTTCGAACCACGTCCGTGATTTATTTACTAGAAAAGTCGTAATCTACAAAACACACACTTGTTTCTACTATTCTTATCTAGATTTGATTAGAGTAACTACTAATCATTATTTTTTTGACGAGTATAGTTTTCTACAACTAAACTACCAACAGATCTCACTGTCTGCATGGGGAGACGACACCACACATTTATAGCAAGAATATCTTGCGCATGTGCCTTTTTCTTTGACGACTTTTTGATACAATAGAACCTCTATAAATTAATACTCGATAAATTAATAATCTCTATAAATTAATCAATTTTGCCGGTCCCAACTTGGGCGGGTATAAAATATGATACAAATCGATAAAATAATAAGATAATAATATTTTTAAAGCTTCCATGTAAATATATAGTCCCATTAAAATCATAAATTAATAATCTATCAATATATATCTTTTATATAAATACAAATTAAACATTAGATTGTTGTTTTATATTTACAATGAAAATACATCTATTTTCTTAATATTTTGATAATATTTAGTTAAATTATTTCGAAAATCACATAAAATTCTATAAAATATATATACATCAAATAAGATAATAAAACAATATGAAAGTCAATTTTCTAAAATTTAAATAATTTATATATGGTAAAATTAAATATTTTTTTATTTTATAAACAAAAATAGAAAAAATCTAAAAAAAAGAAACCTTTGTAAATTAATATCTCTTTAAATTAATAAAATTTTAAAGTATCAACATTATTAATTTATAGAGGTTCAACTGTATTTATTTTGATCACTAAATCCTAATCCTACGATCTGGAAGTAATCTTTCCTTTTTTCTTCTCCTAAGAATAAGGAATTACTTCTTATCTTAAATAGTACATGATTACCCAATACAACAACCATGTTTTGGCTTGTTTAAGTGGAACCCATGTTGTCTACTCGTGTATTTCAGTAGTCAATGTACAATTCAGCTTCATGTATGACTTCTGTACTACTTCGATATTAGCATACGAAATACTACAAGCATTTGCTACATCTTCTTCTGACATGTATCATGATTTCTTCCAACATTTTCTCAAACCAGTCATCATTATATCTTTAATCTCTTTTTTGATAACTGTGTTTTAGAATCCAAGCATACACACAATACTACGTATCAGATCATCTAAATACTCAAAATATCTAACATCTTCAAAAGTTCACTAATATACTTGAATGAAATTCGAGTCAATCTATATATCGCATTTTGATTTTAAGTGGAAAAGCTAGAAAATTTAACATGTTGCATAAGATACGAATACATGTGTGTATATTTGTTTGTTAATATAGAAAGAAAAATTCAATTTCATTTTTAAACATTTTGGGCTTATTATATATCTGAAACTACAACCATAGCTTCATTTGCATGGCACGTCTTCTGCAACGGGCCAAACCTTGCCATGGTCTGCAAAAGCAAAACTATGGGAGTTGAGACGAAATTCACGCTATGGAGGCTGCAAACCACTTTTTTTTTTTTGAAAAAAAGGCTGCAAACCACATTTCATTGGCTATTTTCGATGGTTCGATACCATATCCTCCGTGTACACTCAGTCACCTCTGTCCTCCCTCGGTTTTTATTTGTAGATAGTTTAACATAAAAGCACGCATATTAAGACTTATTAATTTTTTAAAAATCAGCAAGTAAAATACGCTACTTTATCTATTAACACATTCATTTTTTCTTGAATATTTAATTAGAGAATGGAGTTATTGTTATTCTTAAGAAGAATATTTAATGGGAAAGTAATACTTTCTAGTTAGATGAATTTTAATTATATTATTTTATTGCTTTTGAATCTGTAACACCTTATATTGTGAAACAAATCTATTTTGCTAAAACTACCTACAAATAAAAACAGAGGGAGGAGTATATTACATACTCCGAACGTCCGTTTTGTTTATAATAAATGAAGCTTATAAGTTGTGAAACTGTTTAAATGTGAATTTTTAAACAACCCACCAACTAAGCATATTGTGACAAACCAAAAGTATAGATAACATCATAACAATATATGTTTAAAATTGTGTAATATGCTTTACAGATCAATTATTCTCCTAATCATTTGATTCTCCTTAATTTATCAGATTAAGTAAATACTTGTGACATTTCTTCGTCACCTTTTGAGTGCGTATCAGATTTTAAAATCTTTTCGAGTGTGCGTGACGATTGATGCTATCTTATTGTCCTGTTTTTATATATCATATGGACGCTACTTGTAGTATTATATATGTTTGCTAACTAATGAATCAAAGTATTAATTTATCAAGGTGTTTAAGTACTGTACAACAGTTCATCTTTGTTTGACTAATTCATGCGTCAATTATTATTCAAATATGAGTTCCATCATTGCTAGATAACTTTATTTCACGTAGAAATACATTTTTATAAATATTCAATATATACTACGTACAGATTGGCAAACCAATAATTGGCTCGATCCAACACATCTCTTGATCAATTTCAAATTCAGAATCATCGATTTAGCTTAGGTACGTAATATGCAGATATGTAAACCTTGATACATAAGGTAAATACCAATTTATACTTATACGATGAACACTCCATACACTACAAGAAAACGCGTCTATAACGACGACTCGTTACGAGGAAATTATTTCCTCGTAAATTTACATGGTGTTTACGACGATGTTACGAGTAAATAAATATTCGTCGTAAATTCGTTGTAAAGTTACAACGAAAACGTTTCGTCGTAAACCCAATGTAATTTTACAAGGCTTTTACGTGGAAAGCCCAATTCGTCGTAAACTCATTGTAAATATACAAGTCATTTACGACGAATCATGTAACCGTTAGTTTTGGTGAAAACGTGCATATAGTGTGGTTTAAAGTAACTAACTTCGTTGTAAAATCATTGTAAATTTACGAGTGATTTACGTGGAAAGACCAATTCGTCGTAAACTCATTGTAAATATACAAGCCATTTACGAGGAATCATGTGACCGTTACTTTTGGTGAAAACGTGCATATAGTGGGGTTCAAAATAAACTAACTTCGTTGTAAATTCGTTGTAAATAAGATGTAAAAACGATGTAAAAGCAAAGTAAAACATTTCGTTGTAAAATCCATGTTATACCTTCACCTACCACTTACGAAAATCGTCTATATATATGATCATTTCTCAATTCAAATAACACACAAACGAAATCAAAGAAAAAAACCAGAAAAAAGAAAAACAAATGGCTGATGGCTTCAATATTTACGAGTTACGAAGTTGGATGTATTCGCATAAAGATGATTCCGGTAGAGTGACGGATGCATTTCTAAGCGGGCTAGAGACATTCATGCACCAGGCGGGCTGTACACCGATCACGCAGGAAAGCGGTAAGATGTTCTGCCCTTGTCGGAAATGCAAGAATTCAAAATTTGCTCGTAGTGAAACTGTATGGAAGCACTTACTAAACAGAGGATTTACACCACAATATTATATTTGGTATCAACATGGGGAGGGTTATGGTGGAAATGAAGCTAGTAGTAGTAATAATTTTGAAGCTGCTGGTAATAGTGAAGAACCGAATCATTTGCATAATGAATCTAGTTATCATCAGGAGGAGCAGATGGTAGATCATGATAGGGTTCAAGACATGATTACTGATGCATTTTTAGAAACAACTACTACAATAGCTCATGAAACTGGAAATGTAGAAGAACCTAATTTGGATGCAAAAAGGTTTTATGAAATGTTAGATGCTGCAAATCAACCAATCTACACTGGTTGTAGAGAAGGTCTCTCTAAATTGTCTCTAGCAGCTAGGATGATGAACATTAAAACGGATCATAATTTACCTGAGAATTGCATGGATGCTTGGGCGGAGTTGTTCAAAGAGTATTTGCCAGAAGACAACGTGTCAGCTGAATCTTATTATGAGATTCAGAAATTGGTTTATAGTCTTGGGTTGCCTTCGGAGATGATAGATGTTTGCATCGACAACTGCATGATCTACTGGAAGGATGATGAGAAGTTAGAAGAGTGTCGATTCTGCAAGAAACCACGATTCAAGCCGCAAGGACGTGGGAGGAATAGGGTACCGTACCAAAGGATGTGGTACCTACCCATTAAAGACAGGTTAAAAAGATTATACCAATCGGAGAGGACTGCTGCATGGATGAGGTGGCATGCTGAACATGTCCAGAAGGATGGCGAGGTCGCTCACCCATCAGATGCAAGGGCGTGGAAACATTTCAACAAGGTATACCCAGATTTCGCTGAAAATATTCGGAATGTCTATCTTGGGTTATGCACCGATGGATTTAGTCCATTTGGTATGTCTGGGAGACAGTATTCTTTGTGGCCAGTTATTCTTACGCCGTACAACCTGCCGCCGGATATGTGCATGGAACAAGAATTTCTATTCTTGACCATATTAATCCCTGGGCCGAAGCATCCAAAACGGTCGTTGGATGTATTTCTTCAACCACTGATACAGGAGCTAAAGGAGTTGTGGTCAGAAGGGGTAAGAACTTATGATTGTTCCACGAAAACCAATTTTACGATGCGAGCAGTTCTGCTGTGGACGATAAGTGACTTTCCTGCTTATGGAATGTTGTCTGGCTGGACAACTCATGGAAGGCTATCTTGTCCATATTGTCATGGATCTACGGATGCTTTTCAACTGAAGAATGGTAGAAAGAGTTGTTGGTTTGATTGTCATCGTCGATTTCTTCCTGTTGCCCATCCTTACAGAAGAAATAAGACATTGTTTAGGAAAAACAAAGTTGTCAGAGACAGTCCTCCTCCATATCTCACAGGCCAGCAGATCGAGGAGGACATTGATTATTACGGAGCTCAGAAAACTGTGAAGCAAGGAGGAAACTGGCATGTTCCTGGTAATATGCCTGATGGGTATGGGGTTTCTCACAATTGGCATAAGAAAAGTATATTTTGGGAGCTACCTTACTGGAAAGATCTTCTTTTACGCCACAACCTGGATGTGATGCATATAGAGAAGAACTTTTTTGACAACATCATGAATACAATACTGAACGTCCCAGGAAAGACAAAAGATAACAAAAAGTCAAGGATGGACTTACCCGATATTTGCTCAAGAAGTGAGTTACATATCAAGAGCAATGGAAATGTTCCTGTTCCCATCTTTCGATTGTCATCAGAAGCGAAGTCAACTTTGTTTGACTGGGTTGCATCAGAAGTGAAGTTTCCTGATGGTTACGTTTCAAATCTGTCAAGATGTGTTGAACGAGGTCAAAAGTTCTCAGGAATGAAGAGTCATGATTGTCATGTGTTTATGCAACGACTACTTCCATTCGCTTTTGCTGAGCTCCTTCCAACAAATGTACATGAAGCACTTGCAGGTAAATATTAATTAATAATATACATATATATATATATATACTATGAAATGTTACTAATTTGAGTTATATTTGCAATATGCAGCGATCGGAGCTTTCTTCAGAGACCTTAGCACACGTACGTTCAAGGAAGAAGTCATCGAACAACTTCATGAGAACATCCCGATCATAGTGTGCAACCTAGAGAAGATATTTCCTCCATCATTTTTTGACGTCATGGAACATCTAGTTGTCCACCTCCCGTACGAAGCATTACTTCGCGGACCTGTTCACAATGGATGGATGTATCCATATGAGCGCTCTATGAAACATTTGAAGGGGAAAGCAAGAAATCTTGCAAAGGTGGAAGGTTCGATTGTGGCTGGAAGTTTGACAGCAGAAACATCTAACTTCACATCATACTACTTTGCTTCAACGGTTCGTACGAGGAAAAGAGTTCCTAGAAGATATGATGATGGTGGAGTACCACAATCTTATGCAGTAGACGGTGTTCCTGACATTTTCTGCCAAATTGGACGGTTTGGTGGTAAACTGAGAGAAGTATGGTGGTCCAGTGATGAGGATAAGCATAGTGCCCACACTTATATTCTGCTCAACTGCGAGGATGCTGTGATGCGTTCTTTTGAAAGGTAAATAATATTCATGTGTATTATATGATATGATGTTAATTAATTATATGATATGATGCATTTGTTTAATTTGCAGCTTGTTTGTATCTCAAGTTGAAGAAGCAATACCAGGAATATCCGGAACCGAGGTGGATGCAAGGAAAGATAAGCACTTTGTCAAGTGGTTAAAAGGACAGGTAATATTAACATATTAAGTAATCTTTGGTACTATTATTATTAATGTAAAATTCTAACAGTGATGTATTAATTTGTAGGTTGATTATGACGATTCATATTATCCTGTATGGTTTCATGATTTGATCCAAGGTCCAGTAGCAAAGGTCACCACATCATCTATGTACTTCACACGAGGTTTCACTTTTCATACATATGAGTATGGGAGACGTCGGGCAACAAGCAACTACGGGATATGTGTGAAAGGTGAAACAGACTTTTACGGGATCTTGCAAGAGATTATTGAAGTGGAATTTCCAGGGTTGTTGAAGCTAAAATGTGTCCTCTTCAAATGCGAGTGGTTCGACCCGGTGGAGAACCGTGGTGTTCGGTTTAACAAATTTGGTGTTGTGGATATCCATTCTGGGAGAAGATATAACAAATTCGAGCCTTTCATCTTAGCTTCCCAAGCCGAACAAGTTAGCTTCCTTCCATACCCTCGCCTTCGAAGTTCTGGGATAAATTGGTTAACTGCTATCAAAATAACACCTCGTGGACGGATTGTTGCTGGAGAAGAACCACCTTTGCAAGAAGAAGATGCAATCAATGAAGTTGAGGTACCTGATCAACAAACTGATGAAATTCTTTTGATCGACCCGGATAACCGTCAATATGAAGATCTTCCCGAAGATGTGACGGATGAAGCACGTGAAGATGAGTTCGATAGAAGCGATGATGATCATTGTAGTGATGTTGATGAGAACTCAAACGATTCTTCATGATGTAAAATATGTAACAAATGTTGATTTTTATTAGAAGATCTTATTTTCATATGTGTATCAAATTCTATTTTATATAATATGCATTTTAAAAAAATTTGGAGTTTATGGTTTCAGTTGGAAAAAGAGGTTGAATGTGTAGAAGATATGAAAGTATAGATATGTAAGTTTGGGGTTTAGGGATTTTGATTTTCGGGGTTTCACATATTTCGTTGTAATTTCGTTGTAAAAAAAAACGCGGGCCTGGTAATTTCCTCGTAAAGTTTAGGTTCGTCGTAACTTCGTTGTAAACCATGAATCGGGGTTTAGGGATTTGATTTGTGGTTTCAAAGATTCGTTGTAAACACGTCGTAAACAAAAAAAGCGGGCCTGGTACATTCGTCGTAATTACTGAAAGCACGTGTTCTAGTAAATTCGTCGTAAACAGAAAGACGGGCCTGGTATATTCCTCGTAAACCCAAAAACGCGGGCCTGGTACTTTCGTCGTAAACCCAAAAACGCGGGCCTGGTACTTTCGTCGTAAACCCAAAAACGCGGGCCTGGTATATTCCTCGTAAATTTACGACGAATTTACGAGGAACGTGTTTTCTTTATATATGCAACGCCTCTGAACGAGGCTTCCTCGTTCATTCCTCACAAATCTCTCTCTCTCTCTAAGGTAACTCCTCTCTCTCTCTCTCTCTAGTTAGTTTTTTTTATAATTAGTTTAGGTGGTTAGTATAGGGAATTAGTTTAGAGAATTAGTTTAGGAAATTAGTTTAGGTGGTTAGTATAGAGAATTTTTTTTAAAAATAATTAATTAATAGTGTTGTGATTTTTAATTATTTTTTTTTTAAATAATGCAGATCATGGCTCCTAGGAAAAAACCACCACCGACTTATGATGAGATGTTTGGCGACGGTGCCGGGACGTCTTCTTCTTCCGGCGGCCGAGCATCTTCTGATGCCGTTCCGGACTCTCAGACATCTCAGAGAGTTTGGAGTCCTCCTCCCGCACCTCACATGGCTCCACCTCCGCCACCAGCAGCTCAGATGGCTCCACCTCCTCCACCAGCAGCTCCGCAGGAGCCCATTCCAGGGGTAGATGTTCATCCAGACTTGCGGGTGCCTCCTCATGCACCATACGCAAGATATACAGTGGAGGATTTGCTTTCCGCGCCTGGACGGGAGGGTATGGACGTTTTGGACCCCGATAGACCGCCGGGTACTTATTGGTAAGTAAATTTATAATTTGAAAATTTCAAATCATTTTTATATATTTTATTAACAAGTTGGTTCAATTTGCAGGTTTGGGGCCAACAACCGTGTTTCCCGGAGCGTTTCAAAGACGATGAAGGGATACCTCGACGGAGCTTATCCAAACTGGAGTTTGACTCCAGATCACGTCAAGACCACTTGGTTTAAACAGTTTGCGGTAATTTTTCAATTTTCTTTTTTATATTTAATTTTATTATTTTTATTAATTATTAATAATTAATTATTAATGGTTTCATAATTTTGTTTGTTTCAGCAAAAGTGGAATTGGTCCTTAGGAATCACCGAAATGGTGAAGAAGGAATTCGAGGCAAAGGCGAAGACTCGCCTTGCCAACACGGTCTCGGATTGGAAGGATAAGTGGGAGATCTACGGCTATGACGGGAAGCCCACTGGGGTCACCAAGGAGGTATGGGATGGCCTCATCGCCTTTTGGAAGCTACCCAGCTCAATCCGGAAGGCCAACTCCTGCTCCGCTTCCCGTAGGACCAAGGATAAAGACGGGAATTTGCCTATGCTCCATACCACCGGGCAAAAACCTCATGCCGGGATCCGTCTCGACGCTGTAAGTTTTAGTTGTAATATTTATTTTATTAATAACTTTGAATTTCAATTTTTAATATTTTATTATTGGTTTTTGTAGTTTGAGAAGACCGGAGTCATGCCATCTTTGTCCGACCTCTTCAAGATGACTCACGCCAAACCGGACGGGACTTTTGTTGATCCTGCATCCGAGAAGCTCTTCAACACTGTGGCTGCTCGGGTTGATGAGCGGGAGACGCAACTCACCCAGCAGTCTCCAGATGGATTACCCGTCAAATTGACGACGGAAGAGGTCGACAGGATCTTCGAGGAGGTAAAATTTAAAAGCTTTAGTTTAAATTAATTTTACTATTTCAACAATATTAACTATTTAATATTATTTTTTGTAGGTCGCTCCAAGAAAGAAGGGCCGGACGGTGGGAATCGGTTCTGTCAACGAAGTCGCAAGGGCGACTTCGTCTTACTCTTCTAGACGGGCCCAAGAGACTTCTCAGATGCAGGCTCGATTGGATACCCAGCAGGAGCGTTTAGACTCTCTCGAGAACCTGTTGGATATTATGGCGATGGGGAACCCGACCATGCAGAGAGCGTTGGCGGCCAGACGAGAAGCTCTCGGGATGCAACAACGGGATCCCGAATCTACCGATCCAGTGGGAGCGGGAACGAGCGGAGAGGGACCGAGCGGGACCGACTACTTTGATGATGTATCTCTCCCGTAGATTTTTTTATTTTTATAATTTTGTTTTGTAAAATATTAAAACTTAAATTTTATTTATGGAATATTTATTTTCTAAACAATTGTTTTTTTATTATTTGAAATTTTAATTTTTATAATTTCCAATTTTATTATAAATAAAAATAAAATAATAAATGAAATTAATATAATAATATAATAAATAAAATAACGATGTAAATTCGTTGTAAACTTTACGACGAATTTACATCGAAGTACTCGTAAATACGATGTAAACAATTACATCGAGTTTACAACGAAGGAGATGTAAGGTCGTCGTAAATTTTACAACGAATTTACATCGAACATTTACGTGTATTTTACATCGAAATCTTTACAACTGCTTTACGACGAATCTTTACGAGTTAGTTACAACGAGTGTTTACGTGGACATTACGACGAATGCTTTCATTCGCCTTTACGACGAATTCATTAACTCGTAACCGTTACGTGGCGTTTACGACGAATCTTCTTTTACGACGGACGAATAACAACGAATCGTTTTTCGAGGTAAATTCGTCGTAATCCCCCTTTTACAACGAATTTACAACGAATATCGCCCTGGTAAATAATATGTTTTCTTGTATATCAGTTTATTATTTTTTATTCTACTTAAAACCAAAAGTCATGCATAAGAATTGAGAACAGAGACTGAAAAACGAATCACTCATGCATATAAGCAAAACGTATCAAACTTGGAAAGTTACTAAAATGGAAACTTTGAATGTTGTTAACTCACTGTACAGAGCCAAGCCAAAGGTAATTAATTTTCCGACAAGAAACTACAAAAATTCAAGGTATATTTGAAGAAGGAAAATCTTCATGATATTCCAAACACGGCTGAGTTCTCACCATCGTTGCCGCCGGCATTCTACTTTGACCAATCCAAATGTTTCCGACCATCTCACTCTTCTCAGACTCTCTTTCCATCTCTCTGAACCTCTTCTTCCTCACTAACTTCACCACACCAACGATCACCACAAAAAGCAAAACCGAGATTCCTATGATGGTTAAAGCAATCCACCACCACTTTCTCCGAGCCAAATCTAGTTTTGATCTCGTGTTGTGTTTTTGGTTTAGAGCCACAACAAGCGCGTAATGGCCATGAGAATTAGTAGTGGCACAACTGTAATTCATTGACGTATTGCTGAAACTCAATGACTCGCTGTCTCCCAAGGCGACGCATTTGATTTCTCTTCTCTGATGACGTGGAACGTAAGGATCAAATTTGATCGTTATTGGATTGTCTCCTTCGATAGAAAGATTCAATCTTTTGAGATCGTTCGTGTTTGTCGCGTCGTATGCTGTGAATCCAATAACCGGTGAAATAAAAGAGTAATTATCAGGTAACCGGAAGTAAACCGACGAAGAGTGATCACCGAGAGTCTCGTAGACGAAAGCTATCCTCTTAGCGTACGGCATCGTTTTGACCATGGGCGGAACGTAGACTCCACTAAAATTTGCTCCTTTTCTCCAGAACATGCTGTTACGGACCGTGACAACATATGCTTTGACGTCGGTTAGATCCGCAGGAAGTGAAAGTTCGTACAAGGAGCCTGTGTGTCTTCCTTTATTGGCGCGAGCTGCATACGAACGGATCTGATCGTCCAATTCTTGAATGTTGTTAATGCAATGAACCATCGATTGTAAATTAGAGATGACGTAGAAGAAGAATACAATGGTAATGAGACCAAGATTTGTAGATCCCATTGCCAGAGACAAAAAATCAAGAACGACGATGGAGACTCAGATGACTTTTGCTGATCTTCATTTAAGTTTGAAGCTAATTATCTTTGATCAAAAGGGACATGAATATAGAATTGTGATATCCAGATAGATCAGAATCAAAGTGGAAACATGATTGAGATTGAGATGGAGATGAGGGAATATAATTAAGCACATACACACACACTCAAAAAGGGAGTAAGGATTTAATATAATGTAACAGCTGCATGAATATGGATTTGATGAATGTGTATGGTTGATTTTTTTTTAAAAACAAATTAGAAAAAGACTGTAGTAAGATATTCAAACTTGAAAGAAAAAAGTGGAGAGAAAGTTGGGGTTGAGCTGTATTAATGGTGGATGTTTTTTCCCTTGCATTTTATTTTAATTATTGTATTGTATTAAAAAGAAAACGCTATTGACCCAATAAAATTCAATTTTGGAGATTTTCCTTTAATAAAAAATGCAATTGAGACCATAAAGGAGGTGTCGGCTATATAATTTTCGTAACAAATATATTATATATGCGGATGATGTAATGATCATGCAATTTCTTTGGTTTGTAATTTAAATAGATACATCAACCAAAATTTTCAAACATAACTGCATACAGCGTAGAAAACCAGAGAAAGACAGAGAACACATTCTCATACTTGAAATTTGAAAACATTACAACGTAACAAACTCTTCCTAGATGAACACATGTCTTAAGAATATTAATCACATGTAAAACCTACCAAACTAGATTAAATTAAAGTTTAAACTTCAACTAAATATCAAGAGAAATGGGGGCATTGGTTAGTAGTTGAAAGCGCCAGCGAAGTATAGAGCTGTACCATCATTTGATTTTAGTGGGTTTGTTAAGTATATATAATCAATTTTTGTTGTAGAGAATGTTCTAAAAACATTATATATACTATACTCGTTTTAGAAAATATTTTTATTTTAAAATATTTTAGGTGCATACATCTACTTTTTTAAAACGTATTTTAGTTATTTACTTTGTAAACCGTAATAAAAATCATAGTATTATAGTGATAAAATGTTATAAGTTTATTATTTATAAATTATGGTAATTGATATATTACATTACTAAATTTTATGAATTTAACTATTTATTTCATATATTATATTTAGCATATTATATGATTTAATAAATACTTAGATGGGTAGACAACAATTACTGAATTTGATGATATGTTAATTTAGTACTCCTTCCGTTTCAATAAGATACATATTCTAAAGAAATTACACATATTAATTTTTTTTTCAAAATATACATTGTTTTTTTGTGTTTAACAAATTTCTATAAGTAATAACAATCAAAATTCAATAAACATAATCAATTTTTTGAAATTTGTTATTTATTATTATTATATGCATGGAAAATAGAAAATATTAATCTTTTTGAAACAAAATATTTGTCTAGAACATGGATCATTATGAAAGTGAGTATCTAATCTATTAAAACAGAGTACTAAAATATATCTACCATAGATGTTTTCATTTAAGTTTTGGCCTGTTTCATTTTTATTAGAGTGTTACATAATAAATAGACCATAACAACTTATCTCAATTATTAATGCCCACACATTTTAGTATAATTTCGCCAGGCCAACTAAATCATAGCGAACAAACCGGCCAATTAAATATTAATTTTGATTTCTTAAATCTAATCCTATGGTTACGATTGGCAAGGACCAAACATAAAAAAATATACCAACCTTAACAAATCCTATGGTTACGATTGGCAAGGACCAAATATTAATTTTACTTGCACTTATTCTTTACAATAATCAAAGTTATACAATTATTCTTACTTCTACTTTTTTCCTATGAAATTTATACTTAATTTGGTGTTGTATATACTAGATTAAATAACCAGTCCAAACCAACAATCTAAATCTATTGTATCTTACATCTTACACAATAATACAATCATATTTAGCTCTAACTTCCACTCTTATACTATAGATTACATCATATCATTTTTTAAACATTATACACTGTAACCTTAAAAATATATGAAACACACATTAATTATATAAATCGTCTACATTGATCATAAATCGTGTAATATTTTTAAAAAAATTAGAAAGAATTTATTAGCAAAAGATTTCAACAAATCTAAACTAACTTGGCTTGCACACAAAATAATATCTACATACAATATATTCTCTTAAATATCTTCTGTTCATATTTTTTTAACAAGATTTCCAGTTCCTTACTTTTCGACCTTCCTATAACAAAAATTAAACAGAATATGCTACTCTCGATATGCTATCTATCTTTAAAATAGGAGTAGTTCGGATATCCGTTCGGGTTCAGATTGGATATTTCAGATTTTCAGATATTTTGGCATAGGAGTATAGAATCCATTCGGGTATTTTTGTACTTCGGATCGGGTTCAGATATTCTTAGTTTGGGTTCAGTTATTTTGGATATTTAGATTTTGGAAAAAAAAAATCTTCATTTCTCAAGTTTTTGTATTTAAAAATATAACTTTTACTTTACTGATATTTTATTTTTAATAGATTGAATGATTTGAAGATAAAAATTTTAAAATAAAAGACACTAATTTGATTATTGTTTTTAAATTTTAATGTAACTTTTGCTAATGCATGAAGCAAAAATTTTGACATACATTTTAAGTAAGTAAAAATCCATTTTTCTTGGAATTATATGTATGTTATCTAATTTTGAACCATGTGAATAATCAATATATACACATTTTGAATAAAATTAGAGAAGTAAACTAGGAATATGAGGTTAAAGATACATAAGTTTGGTTATTTTTGGATATCCATTCGGATTCGGGTATTATATGTTCGGCTTTAGATATCCAATCTCTTTTAATTTAATACCCGTTCGTAAAAAAGTAGATAATTGAGCTACAAATATAGTAAAAACTTAAAGATCAATATTCTTTTTTACTAATAAAAATTTATAGAATAATTCCGCCTTTGAAAAAGGCGGGTCAAAATCTAGTTAGACTATTAGACTTGGGAGTATTATACTAGCGGATACTGGTTTTTTAACACTGGTTTTAAGACAAATTTCTAATTTTCATTTATAGAGTGAGTATTTAAAGTTCCTTGTTCGAATTCCTCTATTTGGATCATCTTAGTAATGGTATCATTAATCTCTTTCAAGTCGTACCTATCATAATACACAAAATTCAAAGGTTTGCATGATGGTCCATGTTTCCTCACTTCCTAGAAAAGGAAACGACAAAAAGGGGATCAATTATACAATGGGCTTTATAATGGGTCCATACTACAAATGGGCCTAAAACAAGCCATAAACCCCACAGAATGCGAGCATTCTATAAACACCACTGAGTTGAATTTCTAAAGATAAGAGCATCGACCAATAAGATCAGGAGAAACGTCCACGTGTCTTTATACGAAATCTTGTCTAGTAAAAAGCGCAGCAGAAAAAAATCGAGTAAAGAAGAAGAAGACGAGAGTAGTAGCAGAAGAAGAAGAAGAAGAAGAAGAACCAGTTCGATGGCGATGACAGTAGCAGCTTCGTCCTCTGTGGCAGTGATGATTCCACGTGTCCCAGCCGTCTCCGCCCGCTTCTCCGCCGTTCCTTACCTTCCTCCGCTGCCTCCTCGCTCTTTTGGCCGATCTTCTTTCGCTGTTCCCCTGAAGCTAGTTTCAGGTGACCGGTTCATTTTCCTAAGTCTCTATTTCTCGGTTTAATGGAATCTAGAAATGCCCCACAAAACTTGTGTCTTGTCTGTCTGAATTTAGAATATTCCGACCGGAGATTGAGATTCAGCGATGCGGCGGTTCGGTTTAGTTGTTAAAATCTAAAATTCAATTCGGTTTACCGGTTTATATAATCTGGTATGGATAGTGCAAAGCTACTCCAAAACCAGAAATTGAGATTCAGCTATGCGGTTCGGTTTAATTGTTAAAATTCTAAAATTCAATTCGATTAACCCGGTTTATAATCTGGTATAGAGAGCGTAACCTGATCTAAACCGGAAATTGAGTACTTATATAGTTTAATTTCCGTGAATCTAAACCGAAAATTGGAATTATCCCGGTTCAATGGCAGCGAACGGTTTACAGAAGGTTGAATTGATGAAGACGAGAGCTTCTTCATCAGACGAGACCTCAACGTCCATTGACACCAACGAACTCTTTACAGACTTGAAGGAAAAGGTAAGAAGCCATTTTTTTGAACATAGTTGTATTTGCCTTTGTGTTCTGTTTTTTTTTTTTGATTTTCGGTTTTGGTGAAGTGGGATGGTCTTGAGAACAAAACAACTGTGGTTATCTATGGAGGAGGAGCCATTATAGCTGTTTGGTTATCTTCCATTCTTGTTGGTGCCATCAACTCTGTTCCTCTGGTAAGTAAAAACCCTTTTGGATATCTGAGATAAAGTGTAATGGATTTGACTTGAATGATGTTTGTTCGTTATGAGTGTGCAGCTTCCTAAAGTTATGGAGCTTGTTGGTCTCGGGTACACAGGATGGTTTGTCTACAGATACCTTCTCTTCAAGGTAACAAAACTGCGACTAACCTATTCACATAATCTATACAAGCATCAATGATCTTGACATGAATGAAAATGTGTCTGTTTCTTGTTTCTTTCAGTCAAGCAGAAAGGAGTTGGCTGAGGATATTGATTCCTTGAAGAAGAAGATCGCAGGGACCGAATAGATTCTTTCATAAAAATAATAAACAAGCTTTCTTTCTTTCTTTCTTTCTGGAGCTTTTCTGTAATGTGATTATTATACAATGTCTCTGTTTTCAACAGTGTACCTTCTTCAGTGTGAAAATATTATCTTTGATCCATGGGCATCTTTGAAACCAATTTAGTTTCTGGAGAGGCTAAGATGGTAAAGAAACATACATGAAAAGAATGTATTTGCGACGGTTATTGGCGATGGCAAAGGCGATTGTCAACTTTCAATCGCCCAAACAGTAACACTGATCAAGGTGTGATGATTCTATATTTATTACTCTTCTCTTTATTACTCTTTTCTCTTGTGGAGAAGATATGTATTTGCGATGGATTGGAAATTGGTTTCTCTTCTTTTCAATTCAACGGTTCAATCTCCGACATGGATTATGGAGCCATGGTCGATGATAAAACAGTGATCATGTTTGCATTGTATCCAGATTTAAGTGGTAAGGAACTTATCCTAATCGCTTTACTTTGGAAACAATTACCATGGAAACCACCATGGATAGAGGTTTCAGTAATCAAGATTAGAAGAACGGTTCTTTTGTTGTATGGCGATGTTCTTAGAATCGTTGAAAATTGGCAAATCCAATTTCTATTTCTTTCGAGAAAATCAATATATTGGATTCTTAATCGATGGATATCTATAGATCTAAATTGGAGTTTGGCCAATGTTATACAACAAAAGAAGTTTCAAAGGAAAGTTTGGAATTTCATCGATTGTAAGATTTCTGAAGGTAATCGCATCGAAATTTCTAATCGAAGAAGATGGTTCAGAAGAAAGCTTCTTCTGTTTTATTTTATTTGTTGTACTCTATTCTCTGTATTTTAAATTTGCAGTTGTATTTTTTTTTCCTTTGTAATGTAACATTTTATATAAATAAAATAGTTGTTAAAAAAAAAAAGTGTAGGTACGATGATTGCTTCAGACGCACGCAACCTAAGTACTTGTGGTTTTTCATTCAATAGTAATTTGAATATTTTTTTTTTGGTTAAAGAAAATAGTTGTTGAAGATGTACTGAGTTTTTAGACAAGGCTCAATCATGTAAATGAACTCAACCCAATTAAAGAACGAATCAATCGAACAATGTCATATCAGAAAAAGAAGAAAACAAAATCGGTGAGTTCGACTATAAATAGAAGAAAATTTGTGAAGAGGTCACATAAAAACACAAGAGTTAGGTTTTTCATAGATTTATTCTGTTTTTACCAAAATTTTAAGCGATTTCGTTATATATTTGATCGTTAATCTCCCAATAAACATTGTTTCAAATAACCAAATTCGTGATTTTATCTCGAACAAGCCAAATTTAGATTCGAACATTAGTGTACATTACAAGTTTTTGGACCACCAGACACCTGACTTGGGTCCTAAGATGAGGGTTCTTAAACATTCTAATAATGATTCGACTTGGAAGTTAAACTGATCTTATCACTATACCAAACAACAGATATCAGCGAGAGAGGTCACCGTCGTCATGAGATAAGAAGATGTTGGAGACGAATTCTTGGAATCGAGAAGAGTAGATCTTAGGATGGACGGTCGAGATTGAGTTTGAGTTATGTTGGATGGTTTTGTAACAATGTTCAATGCGTTTCTTAATACCGTAGTCTTGAAATGTGTCCACGATCCCTAAATACAAAACCACATCGTACCATTCCTCCTCTTCTCCCGCCGCTCTCTTCACTCGCCGCGCTCTCGCCGGAATCTTCATCCCAAAGTTAGTACTCGAGCTGCTGCTTTTCAGAACAAAACAAAAAAAAAAGATTATTCACTGTGCATTAAATTTCTAAAACATTTATAATGTTTATGGTTTCTTTTACCTGTTGACAAAGATGTCACTTAGTGTTGCTAATTTGCTTTGTCTGTTTATCAGATTAGTTTCTGAGCTTGTGTTATTGCTTGTCATGGAGTTTTCACTTCCCACTGAATCTGTTAAAGATCAAAGACAATATTTGTTTTTGTTCCTAAGTAAATTGCTTAGACCAAAAACAAACTATACACAATGTATTTTCTTCTCCATAATGCATTGTTACCTCTATTGGGAGGGCATGAGTACAATGTTGTAGATGAGCTATCTGGAGAATTTAGAGCTGTCTTCGTTGACTTTACGCTATCACTTTTCAATGAGCCTGCAAATTTAATGGATAAAAATATGATTTCCAAATAACATAAAACAGAGATAGAAAACTGTATGGTGAAGTTTTTGTTTACATGGAGGTGTGAAGCTACCGTAAACCGGGTTTACTCCATTAACTGAACCTGTCAAGAATGATTTTGTTGTGATCAGATACATTATAACTTGCAATGATGAGAATAGGGAAAAAAATAGGAAACATTGTATATATATATCACACCTTGAGATGATAACTCTTTTACTTGTAAACCAACCAATAAGCTGTAATCCATTATACCCTGTTCTTCCAATAGCTCACAGTCTAGCTTAGTTTGCCTGTAATAATGACATGACCCTTTGTGTTTAAGCATTTGAATCCAATAACACTGGTTACTAGAATCAAGATGATAGAGAGAGAGAGATATATACATACTTGATGATGCGTTGTCTAGCCAATGGATCGACGTAGAAACAGAAATCAAGATCTATATCCTTCAACACAGTGTTGTTTCTCAGTTCAATTTTCTTATTGGTTCGACCTTTAGGAGAACCTTTTAGATCATAGAGCTTGTTCATAGAAACCTTAGAATGCAGCCTGTTTGACATGACAGCAAAATATGTCTGCATTAAAAAGAAACAAACGTATTTAGTAACGTTTTGTAAGTATCTGATGGCTCTAAAGTCTAATTAACAATCATAGATATAAAGGTCCATTCACCTTAACACCTCCAATAGGCTTGACAGCATGAGCACCATAGATCCTTGAGAATAGTGATGATCTGTGATTATGAATATGTCGGTAGTAGCCTGGAAGCATCTCTAATATCACCTAGAAATCACACTTTTGATCAAAAACTTTTCAAGAAGATATGATAAAAAAAAAATGGTTTGTTGAATACCTTAATCTCTGATTTTCTAAGAATCTTGATGAGGAAACGGTCATCATTGGACACATGAAACACATTGCCTATTTTCCCAGAAGAGAGTTTGTTTAGAGTCTCATCATTGCAAATGGAATGCATGTAATCATCATGATCAATATCTTCAAGTTCTTTTATAAGTCTACAAGAAGGACAAGAACTCAAAATCAAAATTTATATCATTAAAAAGAAAAAGAAATGACATGAAACATTAGCAAAAACGTTACCTGAATTCCGATGGACAATAATCTCTCAAATCAAACTCAGTAAATGTGCAAGATGGCAAGTGTTTAATGTGCTTTGAAGAGTATCGAACTCGTTTTTTCTGTGTGTCTCTAACCTCCATGGCTGATATTTGCCTCGTAAACCTTGCCATGAAACCCTAGAAATGTTGAAACTTTTCAACACATTACTTGATAATCGATCATGATAAACTTTTAAAACCCACCATGGAAACTATATTTACCTGTTTTGGAAGCTGTAACTTCTCATAAATAGAGAGAGGGCACAACACAAAAGGAGACAGAAAGAGAGAGAGAGAGAGAGAGTGAATTTATATCAAATGATGATTTTTCTGGTAAAGGATCATATTTTGTTTTTTCTGGTAGCGTAAATCGATGGTTTTTAACTCGTTTGGCCGTTAAGCAAACTAACTAACTCCTCAACTCCCAAAACCAACTCCCAAAAAAAAAACTCCCAAAACCAACTCCCGCGTTTTGTTTCACTTTTGTATTGTTTTAATACCATATCTTATATCATTTATTCACATTCTTTTCTATCTGCGGGATATTAATATGATACCAAAGAAAATGATTATATCTCTCTCTTCTTGTTCATTTTGAAATGAATTTGTAAGTGTTCAAAAAAAAAAACGCACCAAAAAAAATAAACAAGCTTTCTTTCTTTCTTTCTGGAGTTTTTCTGTAATGTGATTATTATTATACAATGTCTCTGTTTCACCAATGTGCCTTCTTCAGTGTGAAAATATTATCTTTGATCCATGGGTGGCATCGTTGAAACCAATTTAGTTTCAGGAGAGGCGAAGATGGTAAAGAAACATGCATGAAAAGACTACATATACCATCTGCAAGTGTAGGTATGATGATTGCTTCAGACGCACACAACCTAAGTACTTGTGGTTTTTTTATTCAATAGTAATTTGAATTTATTTATTTTTTGTTAAATAAAATAGTTGTTGAAGATGTACTGAGTTTTTAGACAAGGCTCAATCATGTAAATGAACTCAACCCAATTAAACAACGAAGTCGAACATGTCATATCAGAAGAAAAGAAGAAAAAAAAATGGTGAGTTCGACTATAAATAGAAGAAAATTTGTAAAGAGGTCACATAAAAACACAAGAGTTGTGTTTTTTCAAATAACTACCCACTAAATTCGTGATTTTATCTCGAACAAGCCAAATTTAGATTCGAACAATAGTAAACGTCACAAGTTTTTGGACAACAGACACCTGATTTGGGTCGTAAGATGAAGGCTCTTAAACACTCTAATAATGATTCGACTTGGAAGTTAGACTGATATTATTACTATACCAAACAATAGATATCAGAGAGAGAGGTCACCGCCGTCGTGAGGTAAGAAGATGTTGGAGACATATTCTTGGAATCGAGAAGAGTAGATCTTTGGATGGACGGTTGAGATTGAGTTTGAGTTATGTTGGATGGTTTTGTAACAATGTTCTAAGCGTTTCTTCATACCGTAGTCTTGAAATGTGTCTACGATCCCTAAATACAAAACCACATTGTACCATTCCTCCTCTTCTCCCGCCGCTCTCTTCACTCTCCGTGCTCTCGCCGGAATCTTCATCCCAAAGTTAGTACTCGAGCTGCTGCTATTCAGAACAAAACAAAAAAAAAAGATTATTCACTATGCATTAAATTTCAAAAACATTTATAATGTCTGTGGTTTCTTTTACCTGTTGACAAAGAGGTCACTTAGTGTTGCTTGTTTGCTCCGTCTGTTTATCAGATTACATTCTGAACTTGTGCTATTGCTTGTCATTGAATTTTCACGTTCCACTGAATCTGTTAAAGATCAAAGACAATATTGTTTTGTTCCTAAGTAACATTGCTTAGACCAGAAATATATATATACACAATGTGTATTTTTCTTCTCCATAATGCAGTGTTAATTACCACTATTGGGAGGGCATGAGTACAATGTTGCAAATGAGCTATCTGGAGAATTTAGAGCTGTCTTCATTGACTTTACGCTATCACTTTTCAATGAGCCTGCAAATTAATGGATAAAGATATGTTGTATTAGTTTCCAAATAACATAACATAGAGATAGAAAACTGTATGGTGAAGTTTTTGTTTACATGGAGGTGTGAAGCTACCGTAAACCGGGTTTACTCCATTAACTGAACCTGTCAAGAATGATTTGTTATGATCAGATACATCATAAATATGAAACAGTAATTGTACTAATGATAAATAAAGAAAAAGAGGAAACATTTTAGTATATATCACACCTTGAGATGATGACTCTTTTACTTGTAAACCAACCAATAAGCTGTAATTCATTATACCTTGTTCTTCCAAAAGCTCACAGTCTAGCTTTGTTTGCCTGTAATAATGACATGACCCCTTTGTGTTCAAGCATTTGAATCCTATATTAATAATGGTTACCAGAATCAAGATGATAGAGAGAAATACATACTTGATGATGCGTTGTCTAACCAATGGATCAACATAGAAACAGAAATCAAGATCTATATCCTTGAAGACAGTGTTGTTTCTCAGTTCAATTTTCTTGTTAGATCGACCTTTTGGAGAACCTTTTAGATCATAGAGCTTGTTCATAAAAACCTTAGAATGCAGCATGTTTGACATGACAGCAAAATATGTCTGCATTACAAAGAAACAAACATTATAATTATAAGTAACTAATGGCTGTAGAGTCATAGGTATTCTATATATAAAGGGTCCCTGCGCACCTTAGCACCACCAACAGGCTTGACAGCATGAGCACCGTAGATCCTTGAGAATAGTGATGATCTGTTATTATGAATATGTCTGTAGTAGTCCGGAAGCGTCTCTAGTATCACCTAGAAATGACATTTTTGATCAAAGACATGACCAAGAAGATATATTAAAACAAGAAAGGTTATGTTGAATACCTTAATCTCGGATTTTCTAATAATCTTGATGAGGAAACGGTCATCGGTGGATATAAGAAACACATTGCCTATTTTTCCAGTAGAAAGCTTGTTTAGAGTTTTATCATTGCAGATGGAATACATATAATCATCACGATCAATATCTTCAAGTTCTTTTATAAGCCTACAAAGAAAAAACTCAAAATCAAAATTTATATCACTAAAAAGGAGAAAAAAATGACATGAAACATTAGCAAAAACCGTTACCTGAAACCCAAGGGACAATAATCCTTCAAATCAAACTCAGTAACCGTGCAAGATGGCAAGTGTTTAACGTGCATTGAAGAGTATCGAACTCGGGTTTTCTGTGTGGCTCTAACCTCCATGGCTGATATTTGCCTCGTAAACCTTGCCATAACACCCTAGAAATGTCGAAAACTTTCAACACACTACTTGATATATAATTGATCATAACAATAGGTACGAGATCATGATCAAAATATATTTACCTGTTTTGGGAGCTGTAACTTCCGATAAATAGAGAGAGAAAGGAGAAGGCACAACACAGAAGAAGACAGAAAGAGAGAGAGAGAGTGTGTGTGAATTTGTATCAAATGATGAATAATGTGTCGAAGATTTTGTAATAAAAAGATGATACTTTGTTTTTTCTGGTAGAATGAATGTATGGCTTTAGCTCGTTTGGCCGTTGAGCCAACCAACTAACTCCTCAACTCCAAGAAGGCAAGAACCAATCCCCGCGTACGTTTTGTTTCACTTTCTTATTGTTTTAAAACCATATCTTATAGTATTTGTGCACATTCTCTTGAATCTTCTATATGCGGAAAATTAATATGACACCACAAAACATTGATCTTCATGTTCATATTGAAAGGAATTTGTAACAGTTCACAAAAGAATGAATATGATGACTCAAAAACAAAATGTACAAAAGAAAACTGCTACAAAAACTTTTGGAGTTCGTTAAAGAGACTCATAACCGTTGGAACTACCTAAACGACAGCGTATGAGTGATGAATGATCACGTAGAGAGGATATGTGGTTTAAGAAACCAAAATGACATCTGAACCGTGGGAATCATCAGATAACAGATCTCAGCCGTCCATCCTATCTTGTTTTGGCGGCAACATACCAGACGACTTCATCAAGAAACAGCACATCAATCCTCCGCCGTCCGATGACCACCTCACGTGATTCTTTCCCGCCATATTTCGAACCGCGTTCCAATCTCTGAGCGGAGACGGCATCGGAGAAGACGCCGCCGAGTCCGTACCGTCGTCGGAGAAATTCACCGATCCGTTCAACGAGTTCTCCTTCGAACTTCCGCCGTCGTCAGCAAAACCGTTCTCCGACGACAAAACGACCGCGGATCTCGACTTCTTCATCATCCTTCGGCTCCGACGGCTCTCCGCCGCTTTCTCTCGGACGGACTTGAAGAAACCAGCAGGTAGCTCGGAAGCGTCGATCACCATGGCGGCGATGTTGAGAACACCGTGGAACTTTCCGGAAGGACGGCGGATCTGAAGCGCGACGAGAGACGGAACTCTCTCCGCGGCGGTTGGGAGGAAGTTGCTCACGAGGAAACGTACGGTTCCGATGAGATGATCGCGCAAGTAACCGACGGCGTAGATCTCGATCGAGACGCCGGAAGTTTCGCTGGAGAGGAACTCCGATGAAACCTGGAAAACGAACTTGTCGTTCCAGATCGGATTCTCGGCGCCGATCCGATCAATCCGAGTGCGGAGCTTGTCGGAGGAGTCAACCCATACAGATGCGTACGTCTGCAATCTCCGGAGCTTCCCCGTCGGTTCTTTGAGTCCTTGCGCAGAGATGAGATTGATCTCAAGAACGTGCGATTCCTCCGCCATATCCTCTCTCACCACCGGAGAGTTAACGCCGTCAGTTAAATCGAACAGTTATGCGAGTGAGAAAGAGAGAGAGTGAATGATTGAGACTTTGAGACCTTTTTATAATGAATGAAACAAATCTTTTAAGCGTCTGCGTTTAACAAAGAAGTAACGTTTGCGTTTTCAGGAGGCGGTTTAATATATTTGCCGATTGCTTTCTGGCGGTGACTTTTTCTTCTCATTCTATTAAGCTTATCTTTACTTCTCTTCTTCTGCTCCTCTTTCTCTACGTTCTTTCTTTGCCTCTCTTTCTCTAAGGAGCCTTGCCACACCACCTCACCAGTCAACGGCCATAGCCAGTGACCCACACGACGGTCTGAATCTGCTTCCTCTGCAAGATCCTCGTCCATCGTTTTCAGAGTTTTGTAACCGAACCAGTCCACCCACATTTTCCCTCTCCGATCTTTCTGTTTGTGTTGCTCTTCCATCAAACCAGTTACGGGATCTATGTAGACGATGCGCCTCGCGCTGTGGTATGCCCATACGTTCACCAGAAGCTCTAGTACCCGTGAATAGCAATGCTTGTCCTGTTGACAAAATTCAACGCATTACTCAAAAATCCATATGAACTTGGGCGGAAGATGGGAATGAATGAGTTTCTTACTTTGGTTAAACTCAGATAGCAACGGTTTGTTCGATGATGCTCTTCATACATCTGTGTATCCAAAGAATCCACAAACATCCTACAACACAAGAAGAAGAAGAAGAAGAAAGACTCTCTAAGTACTATTTTTTTCTCAGTGAAGGTCGGGTTGAGACAATCAATGGGTAATGACAAGCAAGCAAGCACCTTGAAAACATGACAAACTCTACGAAGGATCTTGTTGGCAACACCCAGCTCTGCATCACAGACCATGTATCCCCATTCTCAGGCATTGGAGGCAATGACTCCACATTCTTGACACTGTACATTTTCTTCAGAGTTTCATTGTAAGCAAACCTTCACCAAAGTCCACAAATTGTAGAGTCAGGTATATGATGGTCTCAAACATTGATATAAAGCTATATTTTAAGAAATCAATATGGGTTTTACCTGCAGTTCCCAGCATTTATGGAATCACAGAACGACCAAAAGGGTTTCTGCAGAGGATTCCTCGGATCTTTGTCCATGCGAACCCAAAAATACAAGGCATCTCCGTGTTTCCGTGTTTTTATAGCATTAAGCAATGCGTTCTCAGCAATTTCGGATAAGGATTCCTGTTATAGGTTTCCCAAAAATACATTACTGTACATAGCATTCCTATAGCAAGGCAAGATGTGTGTACCTTCCTGGCGGTCGCTCTCCAGGACTGAAACCCAATCCATGCATTCCTGTGTAAACGATCAATCTTGTTTGAAATTGCAAAAAACGCTCCAAAGTCACCAAGAGTATCACGATAGTACGGATTGTTGAAAAGCGGAAGCCGTGATGATGCATCGATATCATCCATCTTAGGTCTCCTCCCTTTAACTGACTGCAACATCATGCACTCACATCAGTTTTTATAAAAAAAAACATTTCCCTCTTTTGGAAAACTGCAAAAACAATATGCAGCACATGGGAAGTACTCACCATGCCTACTCCACGATAGAGGGGATGCTCATGTAGAAACAACCAGGTACCTTCACCAAAATAGGGTTCATATATGGATAAAGGTTGACCGGTTCGTATTAGCTCCCCTTCATCCCTCTCATGTAGATCATTCTTACTCCGGTCTGCCCTTTTAGCGCTTTTATATACTTCTTCCCATGTCACATGATCCTGCAAGGCTCTGCCTTTCAGCTGCACAACAACACAAAACTAAATCAAACTTGCACGTAGGAAAATGGAGATGAGAATGTAACTCTCATCTGAAACGCTCACCTCCTCATCTTCTTGTCTTTTTTTACTGGTAACCGTTTGAAGATATCTCTCACCTTCCCATATTTCATATACAAATGAATCGTCATTTACAACCCTATGTTTCGTAGAATCTCCTGGTGTTTGATTCCAATGTCCCTCAATATTCGCTATGAACTCATAGCTTCTTGCTGTTCTATTATCAGGCGATCCATCCAGGAAAGCTTCAAACAGATGCCAGCTCCACCCTTCTCTAAGTTTTTGAGGAACTGTCTGTACATTCTTAGGAGAAGCAACCTCTGAAGAGAGCTTGAGAATGTTCTCTAGTAGAGTCGCATACCCTTCTATGGTTTCCAGCGCCATCATATTTTTAACAGCTGTTTTCCCCATCAAGCCAATATTCCGAGCCAACGGAGATATTTTCCCTTCTGTCATCACTTCAAGCGCAATCTGCAGTAGAATCTCAAGATTCTCCTTAGGGAAAAGATACCCAGTAACCCTGTCATCGACCTATTTAATATTTTGCCAAGACAGTCAGTATGCTGCCAAAACACAACTCCATGGAGAAACGAGCAAAAGAAAAAGAAAAATACATGTTTTTTAATATTCAACAGGTCAGGTGCGACTATTGGTTTTCCTAACGCCATGGCCTTCATCAAAATTTCTGGAAAAGATTGCTCCTCAAGAAATGATCCGTATATGACAAGATCAGAACTTTCCAGTATCTTATCAACATTCCCGGCGACGCTTACATGCCTCACAGCATCTTTTGGATATGTCAAGTTCTGGGAAATTGTCTAACAAGTTCAAAACAAACCAAGGAACAAGGTTAGTGATTTTGCAATCTCTATCTTCTTCAAAAGCTACAGACCATTTCATCAAAATAGCAAAGAAGACCTTTGTTATACCTCAATAGCTAGGCTGTAGTTGGAAACTGACTCTCCACCTAAAACTATGATCTTGAGATGGGGACTATAACTTTCACTGTTATGGCCTGGAAATAACGGCCGTAGAGCTTCCAGAAGTAGAGCATGTTCCAGCCATTGACCTTTGTACAAGAACTGACTTCCCACAATGGAAATAACAAAGTCATCTTTCGGCGGAATGTCCAGATTATTTGCTTTCCATGCTTCTTTAGGAGATCCAGGAATCACATAAAAGTTGCCAGCATCAAACTCAGAGTAGAGAATCTGCATGAAGCAAAAAAAAGGTGAAACAATATGTAATTATCAAAAGCTAGTCCAGTAAATAAATGAGGTGGTTTACACTCTAATCATAATATATTTACCGGAAGGAGATAATTATGGAAGACTACAACCGATGCCCGGCTGAAAATCCTTTTCCAATCGGTCAGGAGTTCGGTATGCCCTGTGGAGTTATACTGTCTAGACCGAACAGCGAGAGATTCATCATTGATGGCCCATACAAGAGGTATAGATTTGAAAGGTTCTTGCATGAAGCTGTCAGAGAATAGCAAAAGACTAAACAATCAAGAACTTGGGCAAAAATCCACACAGGTAACAATTATACCTGTGTGTGTCATAATATACTCACTGTATAAACTCTCATTTCAAAAAAAACCATGATTAAAAAAAACAAAACCAGAACAATGTGATATACATCCGTAACAAAAGGAGCGAGAAAATCTTACCAAGTAAACATACTCCTAGCTTCGAGAGAGTTTACAATGACGCCATCATAGCTTCAGGAAAAGAAGAAAGAAAAATGAGGAGTGATCAGAAATGTGTCATTGACCAAGTCAAGTCAACTCCAATAATAGGATATATAATGCATTGGAGTAACCTATCAGATCCACATTATCTATAATTAAGCCGAATCAGACGACTACAGTAAAGTTAAGTATAGCCTAAACTAAAAAAACTATTCAAAAGACATGCTTAACTAGTTCTCCAGAAAGTTGTCAAGACAATGCAATATACTTACGAGAGCCAGTCGATAAGACAACTTGATGCATGGTTAGAGTCGAGTACTGTCACTGAAACTCCCATTTGCTGCCAGATTCCATGAACTGGACCGTCTGCCAGTGAGTACACCTGGCAAGAGGATTCGTGTTATCATCATATTACTAAGTGGTAGACGCAAGAGGAAAACAAATGTATACCTGAATTGCATATCCAATCTCTAGCAGCGCCTTGGAGACAGTAACCATTTTCATCTGTTGAGGATCAGCTAACAAATCCGCAAAAACCTTTACAAAAAAAAAAAGAGGAAACCACAATGCAGCAGACATTACAAGGAAGCATACTTGAATGAATATTCATAATGTAAAGGAAAGCTGTAAGAAACTGACCAGAGCTAGCTTCGGCTTTCGGAATCCAAACCTCTGCAAAGTCGTATTGAAACCATCACTACTAGTAGTAGTGTGAGCATCTCTTTGGAAGCTCATCAAGAGCTTGGTGGGCTCAAAGTTAACATCCTGGCCGAAACTGAGAACACCTCTCTCCTTGAAAACGAGCATATCAGGTGGAAGCAGCAGCTCCTCCTTGTCGCCGCTACTCCTCCTCCTCAGTGGTGGTGGTTGATCAGATTTGTCGACGAGGACGAGAGCTGGTAAGGAGAATTGGAAAAGGAGGACGAAGAAGAAGAAGACGGCAATGGAGCAAATCAATTGGAGGTAGGTGAACCTCTTGAGAAGAAAGGATCTGGATCTGTTTCTCTGCAGTAACGGGTGTTGTTTTGACCATCTCTCGCTTCCCGTCTCTCTCTTCCCCGGAATCCCACATTCTAGAGAACCCATTTTTTTTTTTATGAAATTACATGCAACTCCGCGAGATTAAAAGGATACTGCAGCCTAATAACAGAAGCTACGAAGCACTCAAGCACCTAAATCTCAGTAGATGCGTCGAAATCTCAAAAGAAAAAAAAAAAATCCAACAGGAAAATTCCAGAAATCAAAATCACACAGTCAATAGAGAGAGAGAGAGAGAAGGCGACTCCAAGTGTGTGTGTGTATGGATTATTCAGTTGACGATGTGAAGCGTCAGCAGCGCACAGATGCGTAGATTCTTGTGAGCTTAGTTAAAGCTATCAAGGAGAGAGAGAGAGAGAGAGAGTCTTTGTTTGGCGTCAATGGTGGAACCGAAGGAGACTGTTTATTAGAAGAAATCTCTGAGAATTTTACAAATCAAGCTGCGCGGATTCGAAGGGGAGCCTAAAGAATCTTTTCTTGCTTCCCTGTTTTTCTATTTTCCCCCTTTTTATTTTATTTTTTTCTTTCATTTTGGTGCGACTAAATTTTATGTTATCCCCCATATCATCATCATTCGTTTTTATTATTATTATGAAAATTATGGTATTTGACATCTATTATCTTCTTATGTTACACGCGTTATTAAATAATCCGATTGCCCATAACCAAGAAAGAAAAAAAAATCAATAGATAGACTCACGAATGAGTGAACTTTGGACGTCAAGAAAAACTATTCGTAGCTTGCCGATTCTGGTTATTTTAATTCATGATTTTCATTAAGACGGTATATCTTAGATTAGCAGCATTCTCCAAAAAGTCTGTAATTTCCAAAATTAGTCACATGTTGTACGTTAACCAAAAGAAAAAGTCACATGTTCTACAGTGTGGAATCTGTGGATATATACATCATCTTTTTTTTTTTTTTTTTTGCCATCTTGGATAATATTAACATGAAAAACATAATACAAAGGCCCATAAAGCCGGCTCAACCAAAACAACAAAACCAACAACAAGCCCAAACATTAAAAAAGCGAACCGCAGGTCCAACACACCGAGACCCATCGATCCATCCCCCACTTCAGCCCCACGTGTTGATCCAACACCCCCACATGGACACGTGTCAGCGGAAGATGCATCATCATCTCCTAAACATGACGGTCGCTGCCGCTAGGATCGCTCCCGATACCACGCCGGAGTCGCGAACCACCAGCTTCCTCCTCGATCTGAAGTCGACGCTGTTGAACGAATCAAATCCCTATCACCGGAACACACCGGGATGAACACCACGACCACCGCTTCCACCTCCAATGACAAATATGGGGTGTAAAGGAAACGAGGTCTCTCAAACTAGGCCCGACCTTCGGAGAGCTTCAATCGGACTCTCCGACATCTCCTCCGAATTCGGCCACTTCCCACCACACAAATCAACCAGACACAGCTCGAACCCTTCCCCGAGAGACGAAAGCCGGCGACCACTACCGACGAAGAACCGGTACGGCCCCAGAAACATACACCGGCGACACACGGTGAAGACTCCACCGGATCCCGGAAAACCGAGGGCGGACCACCACCTAAGGAAACGTGCATGGCCGCAAACAAAGGAGAAGAAGAAAAAAGAAAAAAACACAAGAAGGAAAGCTTTACAAGACGGAGCCGGACCGACGGCGGCGCGAGCCGAACCCGCCGGCCGGAAGCTGAAACCACGGTGGTGTGTTCTTATAGAGAGAAGGCAGAGGTTTTCTCTCTCTCACCCAAAATTTTTACACCCCTTTTTTTCCTGTGGATATATACATCATCTACAGACTACAGTGTCAAAATATTTAATAAAGCAAGTGGACCTTCATAGGTCTGGGCATAAAATCCGGAACCCGAAATCTGAACCGAATCCGAACCAAAAAACCCGATCTGTTATCCGATCCGAAATGTAAAAATACCCGAACGGGTTTTGTAGGGTGGTATAAAAAATATCCGAACCCAAAATGTTATTAACCGAACCCGAACGGGTAACCCAAAAAACCCGAAACTAATAGTTAATATAAATATTTTGAAACATATATATATATATATATATATATATATAAGTATTCTAGTTATTAAATTTAATATTCATGGTAATATGATATATAATAATAAATATTAACAATATTAAAAAAGTTTTAAGTACACAATTAGTTATAAATAAGTAATTTATAATTTGTTGGTTGGAATAACAAGTCTACTCTCTATCATATAATGTATATTGTTACAAATAATGTTTGTTTTTATGCTTGATTTAACATTTTATTGTTATTTTAGCAATTTTATATGTGATAGATTAATTTTAATTAATTTAGTTGTTTTTCTTTAAGTTTTTGTTTTTTTACTTTGGTTATATCCGAGCTAAACCGATAAAACCCAAACCCGAATGATATATGGTTACTTTATGGGTTTTAGGCCCTGTTCTAAAACGCGCTCTAGGCGGACGTTTAATCGCCGGAAATCCGTTACACGGCCATCTACCGTGGCGAGTTGACCATGTGCGGTCTATTACTCGGGATGTGTAAAAAGTTCAGGATTTTGAAGATTTCAGTTTCAAAATAGCATGCTAGGTTAGAGATCTGGTGTATTTCCAGTAAATCTTAGAAGATTAAGGAGAGAAAATCTCGAAATCATCAAAAAAATAAAACATAAAACGGCTGCAGCTTTAGGAAACAAAGGTTGAAGACGAGGGCTGCTTAGTCATTTTACTCATTAACCCTAACAATGAAAAAAAAAATCAAAAACGTAGCCTCCGGGGTTTGAACCACTCAAACCACAATCATTAATGACAAGGTAAACCACTAGACCAGACTTCAACGTGTTGGTTAGTTCCCAAATTTAATATATAGACGTTGAAATCGTATAAATGCCCTATAATTAATCCCCGGTTAATTTCCGCGTAATCCCCGATTAACAGATTCGGCGCTAGACGGTGCTTCACCGCACGCATTACGCCTAGCGCAATTTTGAACAGGGGTTTTAGGATACAATATAATTTTTAACCAAACCCAAAGTGTTATTATCCGAACCCGACCCGTACTAATGAAATTTTACTATGGGACTTAGGAGCGTAAACCCGAAAACCCGAAAATCCGAAAAACCCGATCCGAATGCCAACGGATACCCGAACGCCCAAGCCTAGACCTTCATATCATACGCTAGTTGTCAGTCTAGCTTTGGATTGTTTATGAGTTTTGCATCACTCATCATCATTTTAACTCCGTGTTCGTGTCAGATTAATTTGTAACATTTTAGTTTTTCTATTTACTAAAAATGTCATTTTGATGTATCTTCGCAGATTTTAAATATAATAAAATATATTATACACTTATTTAATGTATAATTATTAAACTAAATAAATAAATATTTATTTGGTTAGTTAAAAAAGTAAGAAAAGATTCTGTATGAAAAAAATTGCATTGAAAATTTAGAATGCTAATTTTGAAACAAGAAAAAATGATAGAATACCATTTTTAGGAACAGAAGATTAATGATGATTAGATTTTTGGTTTACTAAGAGCATCTCCAACTCCACTCCATAATTTACTGCAAATTAAGAAATAGAGTTGAAAATAGAGTGGAAAATAGAGTAATGATCAAAAAATAAAAGCATTACTCCATAAATAGAGTAATGCTTTTATTTTTTGGTCATCACTCTATTTTTCACTCTATTTTCAACTTTATTTCTCAATTTGCAGTAAATTATGGAGTGGAGTTGGAGATGCCCTAACCTAGGCATCAAAACGTTTAATTATTGATCAAATTTTGGTTCTTGGGTTTGATTCTTATTACTGCTACAATCTCATTTCGTGAATTTAATATGACTTGAATGGAGTAGTCATAGAACTGCCAGACTCAATGTCAATTGTAGCATTATCCAAATGGATTACTAACTCTCAAGTCATCACTGAGTTAGCTAAGTATAACCCTTTCAAAGACTCCTTATAAGTTACTCTAGTGGATCTTTCTTTCTTTGGGCAGCCTGAAAATTCCATTATCAATAAAAGAGGGGAGAGAACGCGAGCAAAATAATATTTTTGAATTCACTCTAATGTTCCTAATGGGGACTCAAGAGCATGATCATCCACTAACCATAGACCATAGTCACGGAAACGTTTGATCTTCTGGTCAAAAACCAAGAATGTAGTTATTGTATTATCACATGCTTCCCCTTTGTCTCCTTTACCCATGTCTTGTTTTTGAAGTACAATCCTCCTGATGGGAATGCTGCCTGAGGAAGCAAGTAGAGATCCACCTGGACAATACCCAAAGATCCCAATAAAGAGTTCAGAGGAGCTAAGCTGATTCTCAGAGTACCAAAAGGGTCAGTCTTTTGAGACTTTTTTTAAGCTCCCATTTCATCAAAACCAGCACAACAATATATCTGATGAGCTGTTTTGTTGAGTGCCTAGTTAAAAGCAGGCTGATCGTTTGCTTTGGACCAAGGCTGGGCTTTAAATCAGGCTCATAAAGTCTGCCATATGTTCTTCCATTCACTTTAGTTGCGACTGTTTTGTTACTATACCTAACTTCTTTCTATCTCATCCAAATATCTTTTGTTGCAAGGTAACCCAAGAGTCATCTTCTCTAAACAAAACAAACGAAACAGAGCACAAGATTCTGCAAAGCAGAGAATTTTTTTAAAAAAATAGAAAACAGAGCAGCTATGCCTATAGAAGAATTAACGACATAGGACCAGAGCCGGTCCTAGGAAAACCAGGACCAGAAGCAAAGTAAAAAAAATTGGTTGCTCTAGGGGAAATTCGATACCGGGTTGGGCATAGGAGAATCAAGAGTTTTTAGATTTTACCACTAGACTAAGAGAAATTTTTGAAAAAATATGGCCGAAATAATCTTTATAATATAAAGACCGGAAGCAACTGCTTCCTTGGCTTGGCCCAAGGGCCGGGCCTGCATAGGACTTCAGTAAATATAATCTATATTATTAAAGTTGTAGTACAAAATAGAGATGTTTGGATACAAGGATAGGAGTATTAAAAAGAATTAAAGTGTTTGGAAACATGGATTGTAGTCTTTTAAAAAAAAATTAATTTTGTTTGGAAACAGAGATAGTAGTATTAAGAAAAAAAAGTAATGGACTTAAGTTATTAAGTTCATTATAAAAAAATGTTGTCAATATATATAACAAAAATATAATACAAACCCCAATTTGAAATACCAACTCAAATTATAGTTTTTATATTTCATATTAAGTTTTAAAAATATAATATATGTATTTATCTATATAATGGTACGTATAAAATATTATTAATTATATGATTACTTATATGATGGTACGTATAAAATACGATTAATTATATGATAAAAATATACAATATATAATAATGACTAAGGATGGGTTTTCGGGTACCTATACGGGTTTGGTTCTGATCGGTTTTCAAGGTCAAAGATTTCAACCCTATTAGGATGTTTCTAAATTTTTGTTTGAGTTTGATTCGGATCTTTGCAGGTTTAGTTCGGGTTTGGATAACCCATTTAAATTATTTATTTAAATTATTTTGAAGTTTTAAATCACTATATATTTTAAATTTCTCAAAATATTTAAATAAAATAATATAATACCTATAAATTTAAATAACATATGTCAGAATACCTAATCTTAACATAACAATTGGGTTGATTTAAAATTATGAATACAAAATCAATAATTATTTTAAGTATTTTTGGTGATTTGAATATACTTTAACTATTTCAGATATTTATTTTTGACTATCTATATATATTTTTAAGTATTTTAAACCAATTTAAAAGTATCATTTTTGATGTTTTATATACCTTAAATCTAAAAATAATTAATATATATATAAGTATATAAATCTATTTAGATAAATTCAGGTATCTGAATCCTTCGGTTCAGATTAGATTCAGTTCTTTAGATAATAAAATTTTGAATAATTTGAATATTTAATCAATTTATGTTCGGGTTTGGTACTATATTTTCGGTCGGTATCGGTTATGTTCCTTGCCAAATCCTAATAATTACATAAAAAACAAACATCATCATATTTTCGGTCGATATCGGTTATGCATCCGCGCACCTAGATCAAAGTCTATAATCATTTATTTTAACAAAAAGCTAAATAAATATGTTGATTGGAAAGAGAATAAAACAAAGCCAGAGAAATACATAGTTTACGAGAGACATTCTATGTGTCAAATTTATTATAAAAAAATGTTTTACTAAGATAAATATATTCAATAGTTACAAAAAAAAAATATTTCATAAAAGTGAAAAATAATATCCGCGCTTTCGAAGCGCGGATCAAAATCTAGTTTGAAGTTAAAGATTTAAATGTATTCAACATTGACTTATCCATGGAGAACTGTAATGTCTTGAATATTCCCATTAAATGTCTATAGCTATGTAAGGGCCAGCGTTTGCAGAACTTTATCTTGAGTAGGAAGTAACCAAAAGCACATGAACAGAGGAAGGAATAAATAAATAAATGAACTAAACTAAGGTAACCGAAACTAACTCAATTTCGATTATTTTGAGTAGAATTGCTAATGATTTATCTTACTTAAAACCTTGGCTTCGAATACTTGGAAATGCTTCTTCATCTCAATCACAGCCTTCTCAGCAATTGGATCAATCTCATCTTCATACTTCTCATACAGCTTCGGCACCGTGTGAATCAATAAGAAACCTGTTGGTTTCAAAAGTAAACAGTTAAAGACATAATCTCCAGATAGACAAAACAAGAGTAAGAGAACCAGTTTTGTGTACGCTTACAGATGTAGAGCAATGACAAGAAGCTGAACCAGCTTCCGATGATAGATACGAGCCAAAGTCCTATGACTACCTTTTGTTTCAGAAACAAATGTAAATCATTTCAGAGAGTGATGTGCGTAACCAGAAAAAAAACTAAAATAACTTGTACCAGTGCAAAGTTCTTGATGTCTCTCTCTAAGGCAATGCTCCTCAAGGTTGCAAAAGCACAGTTAATCTCAAAGGTCAATGCAGAAGCAGCTTGGAGTAATGGCTTCTCAGGTATGTAAATCTCCATTATCTTCTCAGGAGATCTTTAAACATATCATTTTAACATTTTCATATTTTACCAAACAGGTGTTACACTTACATATTCCAAGGGAAAAAGAAAAAAAAAAGCTTTACCTGTTGAGGGCATTGGACCAGACGAACGAAAGAAGCAGAAAGAGGATGGATCCACGACAAACAAATGTAAGAAGACGACAATGACCGAACCCAAACAAGAGCCAGATCACAGTCACTGCACCCACTAATCCCGCGGTTACCTTCTTGTCCCTCCATAGCAACACATCAGCAGCTTCAACAAAAAATCACGTCACGTCACATTTATCAATCGACTACAAAACAATCTAATGGGAAGACAAATCTAATTATCACATCAAAATTCTCGTGATCAAATCGAAAGAGTGTGTAGGAGAGAGAGAGAGAGTATCGTACGTTTACCTCCGCCGAGAACCATGTGGATCGGACGTTCTCTTCCAAAGATACGGTAGATCGGAGCGTTGATGGGAACGGGAGAATCTGGTATCTCGCTATCAGTATCTGACAATGATAGCGACTCCTCCTCTGGTACGATGTTTTTCATCAACGGCTCCTCCAATGGTCCGACTCTCTCTAGCTTCTCCTTCTCCGTCTCCATTCTCCTCTCTACCAATCCACAACTTTTTTTGCGTTCCGAAACCGAGAAATAGAGAGAGGTAAAGCTGTTTGTTTATATACGGCTAGCTCGAGCCTTGTGTTCTAAGCTCTCTCTCTCAACAACCTTTGTTGTAACTTATGAATGTGGGCCTGAGTATCGGCCCAAGACTCAACCCATACTATAAACAACTCGTGTTGAAGGTAAAAGCGCATCAACCATGTTCCATGGCAATTGGCCCCCATACCATACGAAAAATATGTCATGTGCCATGTTTAGCATTTAATGAAACTAAAACTTTTCTTCGGAACTTGTTAATCATATAATTAATCACTCTTAAATAGTGTGATAGTGTCAGGCAAGCAGGCTCTATTAATGGTAATGTCAATTGTACTTACTGAAAAAAGTAATTATTTTCTAAAGTTATCAGTTTCGAATCTTTGTTTACATTTTATATTTTTCAAATATTTGACTTTTAGGATTTCGTTTGTTTTTAACATTTTTTAAGTTTGAGAAAGAGCAAGTAATCTTTAATCAAAATTTTAAAATATATTCTTTTCAGTTTTCACGCATAAAAAAGCATATAATAATTAATTTTATATATACTTCATTATAACTCATTGATTGATATTTAATCGATTCCATATTTATAGTTTATGTTTTTTTTAAATATAAAACAAATATATAGAAATTATCTTTGTGAAATAACACAATTTTTTAAAAAAGTTGAAAACGGAAGGAGTAATTATTGTGAAAATAACATATACTGCATAACTATAGTCTATAGAGTATATACTACTCATAATAGAATTTAGGGATGGCAATTGAGGACTTGGACCGCGGACCTGGCCCGTAAAGGCTTGCTGCGGAGCGGGATTGGGCCTCCATTTGATAAACCCGCAAAATTGCGGGCCTCGCGGGACGGGTTCAAAGCGGGACGGGTTCAAAGCGGGATGGGCTCAAAGCGGGACGGGTCGAAAGCGGGATGGGTTAAACCGCGGGATTTTGAAGCTTTCACCTGAGAGAGAGAGAGAGAGAGAGAGAGAGAGAGAGAGAGAGAGAGAGAGAGGAATTAGACATTATGGAGCTCTGTTGATGGTGGTTTCAGGGTCGATGATGCTTCCGGTCTCCCAAGCGTCTCTGGTCTGCACCGATGGAGCTTCTTCAAGCCATTATAAATGATAATAAAAAATATTTGTTTTGTATAAACTTAATGTATTGATCTTTTAAGAGTATGCTCGATCATGTGTAAGCTCAAACTCAATTATTGTCTATGTTTGTTTGTGTATGTAGAAATAAGCAATGTAATATTCGATGTCCCGCGGGACGGCCCGCGAAGGCCTACATATTTCGCGGTACGGGATTGGGTAACTAGTTTGAAGACCGCATCCCGCGCGGGACAGGCCCGCCGTGTACCGCCAGAAGCCGAACCCGCAGCGGTTCGGGACGGGACGGGACGGGAGAGCCCAATTGCCATCCCTAATAGAATTAAAATATAACTAAACCGGCTACGAATATTAGGCTTAAGGAATATACAATTAACATTTCCTGAATTATTTAGAAACGAGAAGAAAAAAAAAACAAAAAAGCAACAAAGAACATTTTTTTCTATTTTCACATATAATCCGAGAATAATTCCTTAAAAATCCTAAAAGAAGTATTCTTTCTTTCTACACCTCACTCTAATCTCCGGCGAATCATATTCCGCCGCTAGCTGTGGCGGCACTGTTCACAACCCACGAGAGATCAAAACTCGCCGGAGCAGAGTTCCCTGAAAAGCTATCTCCGACGGCAAATTCCTCAAGCCCCTCGAAGAAGTCCTCGCTCACCACCGTATCCGACAAAGACAACAGATCCTCGTCTCCTCCTCCTCCGACCTCAATATCCTCCAGAGGCAAGACGAAATCATCTGCGGACGATGTGACCGGAGACGTCGAGTAAGCAGCAATCGTGGTCGTCGGAGACTTAGCCGTCGGCTGATCAGAGGATTTCTGACGGGTGCTTCCGGCGAGAGAGTTGCGGTGAGTAGGAGCTGGGTGATTGTGCTCCGCCGTGTAAGTGACGATGAACATCGTCGGGTCGGATCTGTTTCGCTCCACTTGTTTACGTGCTAAACATCCTTTCGATGTACTGCATCTGTAATATCCTCTGTTTTAAAAAAAAAAACGAAAACAAAAAGAAATTTTAGAAACAGAATCACAGATACAGACAAGTGTTTTGTCTCGAAATAATAACACATTAAAGAACATTAAATGATTTTTAGGTTAAAGGTTTAATCTTTTTTCATGTAACAGTACCTTGGATATGGTGAACCTTTGATGGGTTTCTGTCCGTACTTTCGCCATGCCCAGACATCGTTGTTTAAAGCTTCTGCTGCTACATGGCACACTTTCTTATGCTGTATCTTTCTGTAAACAAATAGACTTTTTTTTTAGTTGGGTTCCACAAAAGGTTTGAACTTTCTGGTGGTTACTGTTGAATTTTGTGGGATAAAAAGAAAAAAATCGAACCTTCTTTTGGATCTAGAGGTATTGGAGCCGGTGGGTTTGCTTGTGACGCTGCCTGAAGAAGCAGAGAGAGAAAGGGGACGTTTCTGGTTTTGTCTCTGTCTGGGCTCTTCTGGGTAATTCAGACAAGAAAACGAGGAGGCGTTTGATTCTTGTGCGAACGGCGTGTATAGATCTCGACTCTCGCCGAAGACGACGGTGTTGCTCTGTCGTTCGAAAGTGAATACAGGGCTCGTGTGAGATGAAACGCCGCTGGAGAAGACGGTGGTTGTTGTGGTGGTTGCTGATGAGCTCACGGCTGAGCAGCCTCTGACTACGGCGTGGAGATCCCAGTCGTCGGCCATTGACTTGGTTATCTTTCTCAGGGGGGAGACAAAAGCTTTTCTTCTGAGAATCTCTGAGGAGAGAAGATAAAAAAGCAGAGGAGACAAAAGAGAGCGCTGACTTTTTTAAGGGCAGAGGCGAGGTAGGTGTTTATAAAGAAAACGAGAGAGGCGACTTAAAAAGGGGTTGAAAATGGAGGTAGATTTTATTAAACTATTATAGAATACAATTTTGTTTTGTTCTCTTTTTTTTTTTTGACAAAGCCTTATTCCGCATGTTATAAAATAACTGATCACATAATTTTAAAAAATTATTAATATTAAGTATTCTTAAGTACTAAAAATATTCTTAAGTACTAAAAATGTATAAAACAATACATATTTTCAACAAATGAAGTACATAAATAGTTTCAGTTATTTTATAAATAATCATAATTAGTCGAGTTGTTTTAATTTCTATAAAATGATAATATATATTTTCAAATATATATCTAAGTTATTGTGTTTAAACCAAAATATCATACATCTGAGACATAGATATAATATCTAAGTTTAGTTATATTAATTGATAAAGATTTATACTCAATAAAAAAAGATCTGGACTCGATATTACTTGGGAAATTTTAGCTTTCTAGTTGAGCTGAAATGATACTATTGTGATTATAAAAAATAGTTTATCCAAATAGTTTTAATCATGTAGTACGGACGGTGGTACTTCCCTACTCGGTAAACATACATTAAATCAATTACTAAACCTGAAATTAGTAACATATACTGTAAATAAACAAGATAATATGGTGTGAACACGATACAAGTTTGCAAACTAATGTGAGTTGTTATTAGATAGGTAGCAAACGTATTTGGATCCCTAACAATGTCGGAGTCCACTAAAACAAATTCCATTTTTGTGTGATCATCTCCTTTAAGAAAGAAAAAATCAGTTTATGGTTATTTTCTTATACTTCCTCCGTTTCAATATAGAAGTTTTGTTGTTTCTTAATAGATGATGTTTGTACAAATCTATGTAACTTTAATTTTATCAAAAACTGTGTAACCAATTGAATTTTTATTATTTCTATTTATAATTAAATAAATTAGTTTTAAATTGTAATTTAGTAATATTTTAAATAAAAAATAGTTTTCCTTAATATTTGTGCATTGAGGTAAAACATCAAGTAATATGAAACAGAGAGAGTATATGATAAGAAAATATGTTTGCTTTATGATTAAAGTAAAACATATTAGTATCTTGTTAATAAAGCAAAGAAGTATGAACACACTCTTAAAAGACGAGTACTGTCGAAATCACAATCAGTATATAATACGTATATTATACTGTATGTACCTCTATATAAAGTTATGTATAGAGAGAGAAGAATCGTTTCTTTGGCTTTTATTTTTTATTTTTACAAATCTAGAAAGAGTGAAAGTATGTGCTTGGAGATATGCCTGGGCGCGGATCGGATATCCGGGTTTTTAAAGGTATTTGTGATTTGCTTCGAATGTTACGGATATCTAATTTTCCGATTTGCTTTGCTTCGGAAAAATACGGATATTCGGAAAAACGGATATCCGGAAAATAAATAGATATTTGCGGATATTTGCGGATATTTACGGATATCTCATTTGTTTTGATTAATACAAATAATATTAAAAATTCAATACAAATTTGTTTTGTAAAATATTTTTTTGCTTAAAAGATATAGTGAATCTACATATTTTGTAAATTTTTAAACTTAGTTAACAATTATAATAATACAAAACTTAAGAAAAATATTATAATTGTCATAAATGTTTTCTCTTCTTTTATATAATACTTTATATAAGTAATAATATGAATAGAATCTGTCAAATCATATGTTAAGAATAATAATTATATAATTTTATATATCTAAAACTTTAAATATAATCAAAATATACATGTATTTATATATTGACGGATCGGATCGGATATTCGCTTTCCAAAATTTTAGTATTTGTGATTTGCTTTGATTTTAACGGATATTGAGTTTTAATATTTGCTTTGCTTCGAAAGCTTACGGATATTCGGAATTTTCGGATCGAATAGCAACGGATAACAAATCAAATCAAATTTAACGGATAAAATGCCCAGCCCTACTTGGGGAGGGTATCTCGATGCTCTTATCCTCTCTTTGTCGACTAGTGTCGGAGACTAAAACCAGAAGTGGTTTCTGGTTTCCTGTTTTAGTTGACATTTGTAGTTTGTCAAAGGCTTTGAATAATCTTCAAATCCTTCTTTTGTCAACCTCACACTACTCGTTGGACATTTCCACGCGTCTCTCTCACACGCGCTTTTGGCTTTGATTATGAAAATAGTGGGAAACCATACTTTCGTCGTAAGTGCCTACTTTTTATCGATGCGCACAATAGGTAAATATAATAGTTATATATTTTTTTTTAATTTCTAGCGCCTAAGATTATGGAAATGGTTGACAAAAAAAAAGATTATGGAAATGGGTTGATCAAGAATGTTTAGGTATATACAATTTAAAATGTAAGAGATAATAAAGAAAAATTAACTTTTCGACATTACAATAATCAAATCCAACAACTGATGTTATTATAAAACTATTCATGGATAACACAGATATTCCATTTCATTTACTTTTTGAAAACACGCATCAATGTATATATAAAGAAAAAGTATATAGATAGAAAGATAGTGATTGTCACTTAGCACCGTAGTTGATCCCTCTGCCACAAACTCGATACATGCGAGACTGTTGTAACATTCATTACCTTTTAACAATAACAACAAAAGCACATGTAATTTTTGATTTCAGACCACCAATTATATATAAGTGGTGTGTTTGAAATTGTTTGAAATTCGATAAGATATTATAATTCCCGCACTCAAAGCTCGTGTACGTGAACTCCACAATTTTATACATTATAAAGAAAATTACTCGCAATATATAATAGAGAAATATATTCAAGTAGCAGTACTAAACAAAGTTTATTCAAAAATTATCACATAGCATAAATAAATAAATTTATATATTTGTTTTTGCAATCTAGTGAATAGAGTTTATAGATTAGTGACTAGGAAGTTAATTAGGTCTTTGAGTTTGAGATGTAAAATAGTTTAATGTTTTTATTGATTAGTAGATGCTTTTTCGGAAATTTATCTCAATTTTTTTGACAAACATCTAAAATATGTTGTTATAAAATTTGACTTATATATTATTTATTATTGTTTAATTTTATTCAAATACTTTACATATATATGAATTCAAACAAGAATATTACGAATATACGGATTATATAATTAGCTAGAGCAGATTTTCGTATTCAATATGAAATACGTTTTTAAAAAACAAAATTTGGTGTAAATATTAATAATTTACACCAAATTATCATAACAAGTATATTAATTGTTTTATAAATTAATGATGTTGTAATTTATTAATTTTTAGAAACTGCTTTTTAATTCTTTTATTAAAAATAGTGTTAAAATGAAAAGAATATTTCATTCATGATATTATATTTTGGTTAAAGTTAATATATTTGAATTTTATTTTTCATTAGATCATTACTATAGTTTATGTATGATGAATACATAGCATATAATAAAATTCACTTCTATATGTAATTCGATAAAATTAAAAATAAAATTAGGAACAAATAATTTGGAAGAAGATACACAATAAAAAGTTGTGTATATTTTTATGTAAAAATTATATATAGTGATTATTAATTTATAAGTTTAATGAGATTATATATTGGGTCTTTATATAGTTATTTTAAAATTTTCTAATTATTATTATTTAATTATTTTGTCGAATTATATTATAATTTGAAAAGAAAAAAATTATTAATTTATTATGTCTACTAATTTATCGATTATTATATATATAGTTTTTACTGTAGTAAAAAGGAATTTTATCAGTGGTTTGACAACGAAAAAGAGAATTTACTGGTGTCAGAGAGTGTAGCACACGTGCCAGCCGGCAAGAGCGCGTGATTTTCCGCGAGTATAAAGGTTGACAATTTCAAAAGAATCAACGGTTCACACGGCGAGTAAGCGTCCAGAGATAAGATGATGTAGAAGTGCTACAGCTGTCCAAAAACCTCTTGGGTCCCACCTTCACAAATGCTTTTATGCCGTTACCATTATCTTTCGCCTCGTGATGTTGATTCCTCTGTGGAGTCAATCGTACGGCATATAACGCTCCCACCAGCTTTTAGTCAATCATCCGACGGTCAAACCTGAATTTGTAGTTTTATTATGCTCCGCTCATCGGACGGCCGAGATTATCCTGACCCAGTCAGGTGCATGAGCCACGTGAAACCGTAGGGAACGGATTCTTTAGAAAAAAATGCAACAAGTGGGCTGCACGAGGCACAGTAGCAAAGCGCGTGGACCCACGCATTTTCCTTGTAAAAATAATAAAATTGATACAAACCAGGAAAAGTCAACATTAATTTAAGCATTGTGTGTTGACTAAACGGATTTTTAGATTAAGAACTAATCTCTTGGTCACATTGATGACTCTACAATTTATTTTTGCTTACACGATACTGTAAAGCTAAAGTCGGTAAACCCCAATTAGTGGGAAGATTTACTCCATCCACTATGAAATGTAAATGTGAAAAGTCTTAATCATTACTATTTTTTACACTGGAAACTAAATTTCAAATATAAAGAATCGATATTTTTTTTTTTGCCGTCTATGATATTATTATTAACATAGGAAAATATTATAAGGCCCAAATAACCCGACCCAAACCCAAACACGAAACTACAATACAAGCCCAAAACTAAGAACGCACCGCAGGCCCAAAAAAATGGAGACCCAACGAACAGTCTCCCACCTCAGCACCCACGTGTTGAAACATCAACACCAACGGCTCACGTGTCGGCGGAAGAGGCATCTTCATCTCCAAAGGCTGTCGGCCGCTGCCGCCGGAGTCGCAACCGATACCTCGCCGGAATCGCGAATCACCCACTTCCTCCTCGGTCTGAAGTCGACGCTGTTTAAACGAAGCAGAACACTACCACCGGAACCACCGGGATGAGAACCACGACCACCGCTTCCACCTCCAACGACAAATATTGGATGTAAAGGAAGCGAGGTCAGTCAATCGAAGGCCCTAACTTCCACGGGCTTCAATCGGACTCTCTGAAAGCTCCTCTGAAGCCGGCCACTACCGCCCACACAAAGCAACCCTACACACAGCTCGAACTCTTCTCCGAGAATCGAAAGCCGGCAACCGCTACCGACGCAGAAACGGCACGGCCCCAGAAACATAGTCCGGCGAATCACGGCGAAGAGACCACCGGTTCCCGGAAAGCCGAAGGCGGACCACCACCATGGGGAAACGTGCATGGCCGCAAGCAAAGAAAACTAGAAAAACAGAGGAAAAATAAAAGAACAACGATCGGGGCCGGACCGGCGGCGGCAAGAGCTGAACCCGCCGGCCGGAAACTATTTTCTCGGCGGTTTGTTGTTTTTAGAGAGAAGTCAGAGCGTTTTCTCTCTCTTCTAGACTTTTTTATTTAGTTGCTATAAAGAATCGATATATAAACAATTGAATAGATTACTTTAGCAAAAAAAAAAAACAATTGTATAGATTAATGGGAAAAAACTAGTAATAGATCTGTAGCGTACAAGTAGAATCCGGATTTTCGTAGCGTGACTTTTTTACCAAATTGAAATTCATTCATATGAAAAATACCGATATAACGATACTATATACAAGTTGATGGTAAAACGAAATAACTCCACAAAAAACCATATAAAAACGGCAGCTAGAATCCATACTGAAATGACTAAAATCCACATCTGAATAACTTCAGAACAAATATAAAACATAAAAATTAAATCGACACTAACACCAAAAGCAAAAGCACGGTTAACATCCACAAAAGCCAAGTGAGAGTGATTCATGATTGTACAAACCTCCTATATAATTTATTTAGAAAACAGATAAAAATTTCGTAGAGTGATTCATGATTTGTACAAACGTCATATATAATTTCTTTAGAAAACAGATAAAAATTTCACCAGTTGTAATAGATAAAATAACAAATTAGTATTAAAATATAAATTGTAAATATCATATAGTACTCCTTCCGTTTCATTTTATTTGTCGTTTTAAACTTATGCACACATATTAATAAAACATGTAATTTTATATATTTCCAAGATAAAACACACAATTATCTATACACGTAACCACATTTCAACCAATAGAAAACTAAACTGGGGAATCTTATTAATAAATTTTTCATTGAAATTCTAAAACGATACTTATTTTGAAACAAAATTTTTTTCTAGAACGAGAATTAATGGAGGGAGTATTAATTGATAATTATTTGGGCTTGACGGACCTTTACCGGGCTTAAACAAGCAGCATAGCCTGCTAGTATGTCACCCTTACGTCACGTGGCATAGAATATCTTTTGTTTCCGGATAGAGATAGAGAGAAAAGGTTTTGGCGGTTGCTCAACTTTTTTCTCCCGCGCCACTGAAAGAGAGTGAATTCAATTCAAAAACTCAAAGCATTGTTATCGGAACGGACCACACCACTAGTCACGGGACGATCGGATAGATGGCCGGCGAAAACGCGGCGGCGAATGCAATATGTTCAATCTGCTACGAGGATCTGAAACCGGTGGCTGAGAATCTTCAATCGATCTCCGCCTGTGGCCACGTCTTTCACGAGCTATGGTTAGTAGTACTGAACTAAAGCACAATCAATCTCGTCTTCTTCTTCTTCATTATGTATTGATTTGCGGAAAACCCTAGTTTGCAGCAGTGGTTTGAGTACTGCCCGAGTGCGAACAAGAGAAACTGTCCGATTTGCAAGCAGAAGTGTTATCTGAAGGATCCTTTCCGGCTTTACTTCCAATCCTCCGGTAACCAGATCGAATCGGAGAAGGTTGCGGGGATCGAGGAAGATCCCGTGGTGTTGAGAGGAGAAGTGAAGCGGCTCGAAGGGAAGATACAGAACCTAGCTTCGGCTCTGGAGGAGCAGAAGAAGGTGAATGTTGAAGTCTCCGATCAGGTATGTTTTTAAGTGATTCAGCCTTAAGTACACTTGGAACGAACCAAGAAGGCTAGCCTAGTGGTTGTGCACGGTGTGGGTTCTATTGTGGCCCTGGAATCAAACCCACCCTGGTACAAAGCTTTATTCTTTAAGAGGATAAAGCATAGGGGTTTATGTAAACATCTTTTTGTGGGTTTCCTTCTCAGTTGCATCAATGCAACGAGAAACTGAAGGAGGATAAAACAAAAAGGTTGGAGGCTCTGCGAGAAGTATCAACGAACAAACACTTGCTTAAACTAAAATCAGAGGTATTTAAAACCAAACTCAACAGACGGAGATGGTTTTGCAACCCGTGTAGAAACTAAACTTCTTATTGTTACTGTGTTTTGTTACAGGAATGTGCTCAGCTTACTTCTCAGTGCGCTCAGCTACAAGACAGAACTATGGCTCTTGCCAAGGAGCTCGCTTCGCTTAAATTGTGAGATAAAACTTTTGATATCTTGCTTGTTCTTCGGCACTGAGATAAATCATTCGGTCTTTTGGTTAGTAAAACCTTTCCGAGTGATCTTATCTTTTTCTTTTTTCATCCAGGGTTTCCGACATAAGCTTGGAGGAAGATGATGTGCTGAAGCTTGCCTTGTTGGGGAATAACGCAAAGACAAAAGATACAATAGACACACTTGTCAAGTCCTTGGTTATCCGAAACAGGTAGGTACTCAGCATATCTTTTGTTATAGCTTTCCCTTCCCTGCTCTCATTTTTTTCATATCCTTCTTGTGTTGTATATCCTTTGACAGGAGTTATAAGGAGTTGTTAGCCAAGTGCAATCAGCTGGGCAGAGGCGAAGCTCGATCTTCTGAGAAACTTGAAAAAGCGTTGGAAAAGATGGATAAACTAAAGGTTTGTCTCCCCCCGCTCATGCATTCTATCTTATCTGTTTCTTTTACACTGCTCATGTTAATCTTGTTCGATGTGCAGAAACGAGTGAGGGAACTTGAGATGTTAACTGAAGAGAGTGAGAACAGAACAATAAGGGATATAATAAAAGCTTCAAAGAATTGCAGTAACAGAGAAGTTTCCAAGCCTGCAACCGAGACCTTGGTTTCTTTCAGAGTGATTCCATCAGGCAACACAGTGGACGAAATCTCTACACCACTTGGTATGTTGGAGAAGAATGCCGGCTTCACCAATCATGGATCATGCTCAAGGGGAAGAGAAGACTCCTTTGGTGGCAAAACGGAGTCAGTTATCGAGGTGGATGATGAAGTTCCTGAAACCACCATTTCTGGGATCAGACATTCTGATTCTACTATGACAGACGAGAAGGGCGAAGATAACAAAGTTCAGGAGAAACGTGGTGATCCGGTAGTCAAGGATATTAAGTTTAACATCCGAGAAGAGTCCACATTCTCAGCTGGTAATTTTGTTATACATCATTCATTTCAGGTTGGGATTGAACTTTGGGATTTGAAGATTGTTCAAACTCAATGCAGGTGCTGGGGACAGTTGGTTGTCAAGTGGAAAGAATCAAAATCTCAGAAGATGGAGCAAACAGGGGGATAGAAAAGAAGATCCTCATTCACTAGGAGGTTCTGTATCAGGCAAGGATGATCTTATCTCTGTTGGACCTGATGGGAAAGGTGGAAGAATCAAAGTGTTGAGATCTAAACCCCAATTTTCTGTGAGTTTTTTTTTTTTGCTTCTTCTTATCCAAAACTTAATGGCACTCTCTCATTCTGACTTGTGTGTTCTTTAGATTACGTTCCTCACTACACTTGAAGTCATTTCCTCAATTAATGAGCCTCTCTGTATAACTTGGAACCTTAGCTAATGTGGTTGTTCTCTATTGCATAGAACGCTAATGCAAGCTCAGGAAGTGGTAAGAGATTCAAGACTGGAAGTAAAACAAGTGGTTCGTCCTCTCAAGGGTGTCTGCAGATCGAACACTTTTTTGGAAAACCCGGTCGCTAACTTTTCGAGGTCTTTATGAGAAACATATCTTTCTTCCTTGAAGAAGAAGCGTCATGGTAGAGAGGCCTTGATATGATTCTGATAAGCTTGCAAAGTTTTTTTTTTTTTTTGAAGGCTTAAGCTTGAATAGTTCCCTTAGCCTTTTTCAAGAAGAAGAAGCGTTCTGGTTGATAGGCAAGGAGGAAGATGGATGTCAATTGTCAAAAGTGGCCAAGTGAGGACTGAGGAGCAGGACTAGTACTATGTCATTTTATTCAATAGTTGAATCTGGAGAGACATGAGTCTTGAGGAGGACTCTATTTGGATTTGGCTGACGATCCTCAATATTTCTAGTCTCTATTCGAAGTGTATCTGGTTTCGCTCATTGTCATTCAACAAACTTGTAATACAAGTATATGATAAGAGTATAGAATTTGATTGCGAAAAGATTTGGTAGCTAAACACTATCCTTGGAAGTTGAAACTCTCTTTGATTGTGATGCTAAGATGTCATTCAAGCTTTAATCCTAACAACAAGACATTTTTACTTTGACCATAGATTTTACAAGCTTCAAGATAGACTTCAACCAAAGAGCTGTAACAAATTCGCTGATCTAGTTGCTCACTATTCATGTAGATATATTCAACCTTTTGATGCACGCCTTTGAGCATCTACCATCCATTGCTTTTTTCACCTGTAAAAATGCTATAATAGAAAAGTATGCTTCAACCCAATTTTATTTCTTGCTCTTTTTTTTGTCAACTTTTCTTGCTCTAAAATAGAGTTTGCTAGTTTTTCATCTTAATTATATAAGCCCTGTTCGTTTGGTTGCCGCCGGTTTCAGCGTCGGCGTCGGCGTCGGCGTCGGCGTCAGCGGCTGCGTCAAACTCGTTTATCTGATGTTCGTTTCATAGACGCTGACGCTGACGCCGACGCTGACGCCGACGCTGACGCCAACACTGATTGTTGTTCGTTTCGAAGACGCAGGAAATTGACGCAGCCGCATGACGCAGACGCATGATGCTGTTTTGGGTTGTTCGTTTGATTGACGCTGCGACTATTTTCATTTATTCATATTTTATTTTTAAAAATTGTAAAATTGTATTTTAAATAAATAAAATGTAGTTTAAATATATTTACATCCATAAGAATATTATTTTCAATTGGTAATAAATTTTTGGTCAAATATAAAAATATAAAAATATTTGATGTCATAAATCATAAGCTAAATAAAAATAAAAATAATACATCAAAATATTTTATAATTATAATCAATCATATTAAAAAAATTATATTGAAGTAAATATGATAAAATTATATATTTTATTTTTATAAATATAAGATATTTATGTTTATATGACAGATATGTTAAACATTATGAGATTATATAAATAAAATAAAATATTTATGCTTAAAATATAATATAATGACAGAACGGTTTAATATTAGGAAACTATATAAATGTTAGTTGGTTGTTATGATGATATTTATGCTTAAAATAAAATATGCTTAGACCATCTCTACCATATTCACTTGTGATGTTTTCACACAAAGCTTGGATGATGTATTAAAATTGCTACAACATGGTCAACATAAGATATATTGTCAACATCATTTTAGTAAATATGAAACAAGAAGACAGAGCCTCACTTATCATAACAAAAGTAGAGAAACCGGAGAGAGGGGTTTGACTTCAAAGTTACTTTTCATATACAGACTAAGAAAATGTAAGAGAGCATTGATTAAAAAAAAAAAAAACGTAAGAGAGTGATGTACAAAAACGAGCTCTGGCTCAATCAAAATGAAAACTACTTCCAACGATCATGTTCATGTGACTGAAGCTATGATTCTTAGCCGAGCAGGCTCTTGACTCTGTTCTTAGCAAGTGCCTCCTCGTCCAGTTCCAAATCTTCGGGAACAGCACTTCCCCATGCGTCTATTTTCTTCTCTTCAACCTTCTTTGGGCTCTCTGTTCACCAAGACACCATTCATTGTTTTGTTAGCACAAGCATACAAACGACATTACAAAAAGATATGCAGAAATGTGTGTGAGCTTGAGACGAGAGAGCCTGCAAAAAACAAATGCAATGAGGTCAGTATTAGTACATGTCTGAAGAACAAACATAAACAAACGAGAACAAACAGAAATAAGCAAAGCCAAAGGCTGTGAAACGTATAAACATCAGACTGATTGGCTATAAGCAACCTTAACATAACCTCTAATGTGCAAAAATACTGCATCAGTCTAAACCTCAAACAGTTGCAGATACTCAACAAAACTATAGACCATAGTAATCACAAGAAACATATTAACATGAGTGAAAGATCAGAAACAATAAGCAAGCTTAACATGAGTGGAAGAACAAGGACATACAGACACATGATGCATGAGAGAAACCATTAAGCTCAAGAACATGATCATAAATACAGAACCAAACGCATGAACCTAGAGCAAAGACAACACAAGACAAAGCAATTAAAAAGTGAAAAGCTGAAACTGAAGCTGAAATTGAAGCTACTATGAACAGAGAACAGAGATCATCTCGGCTACACTATCAGTATCAGTATACAAAACGATTACAACCAATGCTTTAGAACAGAGACAGATACCTCAAAGAGAGAGAGCTCGAGTGGTTTGCGTCGGAGAAGAGAGAGAGCTCGCGTCCGAGATCGAGAGAGAGAGTTCGGGAGATGGGTTTTCGTCGGGAGATCGAGAGAGAGAACTGCGCCGGAGAAGAGATAGAGAGCACTGCGTTTACGCCGGAGATCGAAAGAGGGAGCTGGGTTCGAGATCGAGAGAGAGTTGGAGAAGAAAGCTGTCTGCGTCAATGGAGGTGAGTCTGCGTCAATAGGTTTAGATATTTTTGTAATTAGGAAATCAAGTTAGGGGTAAAACGGTAAATAGGTAAAGTAGACGCAGAAAAAATGACGCGGCCGCTGGTTTTTTCGGCGTCTTGACGCTGGACGCTGCGTCTAGACGCAGACGCCGACGCCGGTACCTGCGTCGATGAAACGAACAAGCTTTGTGCGAAAATCATTGCCGCAGACGCAGACGCCGGACCTGCGGCAACCAAACGAACATCACTCTCTACATCTGCTTCATGCACACAACCGATGAAGTCGACACCCCGTACTGGTTCACTCTCCGCAGAACTGAGAATAACAACAACCAGTTCGTCTCCTTCGACCTCGCGTTTCCTGATCCTGACGAGCCAATGCCTTCCATCATCGCTTACGGTCCGGAGATTTTCTTTATCTCGGGATCACTCGTTCCCTCTTCAACCATGTGGATCTTTGACACTCGAACCAACAAGTTTCGGCGAGGACCGAGTATGAAAGCGGACCACTTTTTCAAGAGCGTGGGGTTGGTGGGGAGTAAGGTATACGTGGTGGGAGGCAATACGAGCGACGAGATTCATCAAGCTGAATCATTCGACGTAAAGACTCGTCAAAGTTGGGAACCGGCGCCGCGTCCTGTCAAAGAAAGGCCGAATCTTTCGACTGCTGACGTGTCGTTAGACAGGAAGGTTTGCTCGTTGATGGCTGCTGGAGAAACTGTTTGCTACAACACTGGAGATGGTTCCTGTGAGGTTTTCGCGTTGCCAAAAGATCTGTGGTGGAGAACTGGCGTGTGTGTGATGGGCAATGTGCTCTATGTTTACTACGCTAGGTTCGGGTTGATGTGGTATGACACTGAGCTGAGGCTGTGGAGAAGAGTTAATGGTTTGGATGATCTCAAGAAGGTTCGGTATGTTGCAATGGCGGAGTACTATGGGAAGATGGCGTTTTTGTGGAGAGATTTTGCTGTTGTTGGTAGTGTGATGGAGGAGATTTGGTGTAGGATGATTGGTTTGGAAAGGAGTGAAGAAGGGATCACTGGGATTGCAGAAACGGCTCAGCTTGTAGGGTGTGTCCCTAGTGGCTATACGTTGCAGCACTGTCTATTAGTTTCAGAGTAAAGAGGATAGATAGACTGGAGCTAATTATTTTTGAAGTGTGTTGATAGATACAATGCTCTGTTTCTTTTGTTTCTGCTGCATCTTTCCAAAGACTGACAGAAGATTGCTCTGTTTTTGTTACAATAGATGGTTTGATATGCTCGAAGTTAACTTGTATGTCAAGTTTGTTTAAACATGCTACCTTCTGCGTAGCAATCTGTTTTTTTCTAAATGAATGTTTGAATATTGTGCAGAACCAAAGCCAATCAGATAATATTTATGCGTTGCAAACTTGCAATAGTTTCTTTAAACCAAAGCTTTTTATACACATAAATGTATAATTATCTCAAATTTCGGATGGCCATGCATATGGATGTCACTAGACAGAACATTTTGTAGGAAACATTTAGGTATTTCCCTTTCACATTGTGATATTATTTTTATGATTGAGATTTTTAAATTGTGTTCTAAAATTATTTTAATATTTCAAAATTTCATGTTATATATATATATATATATATATATTTTTAAATTTCATGTTATATTATTATTATATTTTTGTTAAATATCGCGGGCTAACTTAGTTAAGTAATGATTATGAACACCTATTAAAACTCTGATACCATACTCAATTGGAGCATCCAAGACTCAAGTCCATTAGTGTTCCAAATGTCAAAAAAATAACCAAAATGTTGAGGGTTTCCAAGCAATTAGATTTGTATAAAGTATAGCTCTTGTGAAAACAAGAATGTAATTTTGGGAGTTGACTCAAAGCAATTCTTTCCTTCTTATCTTTGCGTGACTCAGTCTATGTTTTAATCTCTGGAAGACAAGCTAGAGTTTCCATCTTTCATTTACTTTCTTGCATTCATAAAGCTCTTTATGAGCTATCTATTTTTCCATCTTTCGATTTCTAATTTATGAAACTAATTTGAGCACAAATCTATTTGTTTTTTGATTGCTATCACCAAGTTTTACTATCCAAACCAAAAAAATGGTGGATCCTAAAATTCCCCTGCACTCTGTGACACACGACCTAAACTTTACTAGTAGAGAGTATTGGTTAAGTGAAAAGATGTTAAGTTTGTAAAAAGTAAAATTCCGGTAAAAGATTATTACGTTGACCGCGAATAAATATTTACGAAAAAAATAACGGATTTAACGAACTTCTAACTTGTCGTATAAAAAAGATAAAGAGTCGCTCGCGCTTCCTGATCATTCATTACTGTTGACTGACTGACTATCTTTGAAGTCTTTCACTCGCCGACGAGTCACCGCCGAAAACTCAAAGAAACCAATGTCGCCGTCACCGTTTTCATCACTGCACAAGGACATGGCATCGGAAATCTTAGCCCGCGTGCCGAAACGCCTATACCCGATCCTCGCTTGCTTCTCCAAGAACCTACGCTCTCTTGTTCGCTCCCCGGACATTCACAAGATTCGCTCTCTCCTCCGCAAAGACTCTCTCTACATCTGCTTCATGCACAAATCAGGCGGCGTCCACACCCCACACTGGTTCACTCTCCGCAGAACCGAGAACAAGCCACCGAGTGAGAAGAACCACTTCGTCTCCGTCGTCGTCAATCTCGCGTTTCCTGATCCTAACGAGCACATGCCTTCCATCATCGCTTGCGGTCCGGAGATTTTCTTTATCTCGGGATCATTGGTTCCCTCGTCGACCGTGTGGATCTTTGACTCTCGAACCGGCGTGTCTCGACAAGGACCGAGCATGAACGAGGAACGCTTGTTCAAGAGCGTGGGGTTGGTGGGGAGTAAGATATACGTGGTCGAAGGCTATGTAGACGATGAGATACATCAAGCTGAGTCATTCGACGTGAAGAACGAATCTTGGGAGCACGCGCCGCGTCCTGAGCTAGAATCGTCGTTTCTCGCGACTGCTAACGTGTCGTTAGACAGGAAGGTTTGCGCGTTAATGTCTGTTGCGGAGATCACTGTTTGCTACGATACTAGAGATGGCTCTTGTGAGGTTTTTGGGTTGCCAAAAGATAAGTGGTGGAGAACGGGCGTGTGTGTGATCGACAATGTGCTCTACGTTTACTACGCTAGGTTCGGGTTGATGTGGTATGACACCGAGCTGAAGCTGTGGAGAGTGGTGACTGGTTTGGATGATCTCAAGAAGGTTCGGTCTGTTGCGATGGCGGAGTACTATGGAAAGATGGCGTTTTTGTGGAGAGATTTTGCGGTTGTTGGTGGTGTGATGAAGGAGGTCTGGTGTAGGATGATTGCGTTGGATAGGAGCGAAGAAGGGATCAATGGGACAGCAGAATCGGGTCAGCTTATGGGGAGTGTACCTCGTGGCTATAGGTTGCAGCATTGTCTATCAGTTTCAGAGTAAAGAGGAATAGACTGAGGCACTGAGCTAATTATTTTCGAAGTTTCTGTACTTTGTAGATTACTCACTTGGATTGGACTATGCTCTATTTCTTTTCTTGTCTTGCATCTTTCCCACAGAGCAACAGAAGATTGCTCTGTTTTTGTTAATGATGGACTAAGCCTGTGATTCGTTTACATCGACCTGAAAGAGTTTGATATGCTCCAAGTTAACTTCTAGGTCAAGTTTCTATAAACATGATAGTTTTTGCGTTTGAATATGTTACAAAACGAAGCTATTTTATTACTAATCATATTTCTTGATTATTTAAAATAAAAATATACATATTTTTATTGATAAAAGCACAGTATCAACCATATTTTTGACGCCCCAAACAAATTAATTAGTATTAAAACTTTACATATAAATATAATTAGTTTGAAGTTTAAAATGTAATTTTTTTTGTTATTTTGATGGTTAAACTGTAATTTGTCAAAAGAAAAAAAGATGGTTAAACTGTAATTATTTGTTTTACGAAGTAAAATATTAGAAATGACATTTTATGTTTTATGTAATTTTGTTTATTTAAAATTTAAAAATTAAATATTAAACAAATATGAATGTGGATAAAGAAAAAAGAAAAGCCTATGATCAATGGACAAGTCGTGATAATGCTAGAAGACTTTAACGGCCCTAAACGTGAGGCGTGAGCGTACCCGTTCTCGAGAATGGTCTACACGCTAACACCTTTTAAGCCGTTGATATGAAAGTGACTAGCACTTCTTTAAACGGCGTCACACTGGCATCTTACTTTAAACCGACCAGATCCTACCACGTGTCCTACCTAAAATACGTTTTTTTTAACTCTTTCAGAGTCGAGAGGAGCTGTGAAGAAGAGTTTACGAAACGCAAAAGCTGAAATCGAATTTTGATCACAAAAAAAAAAAGCGAATCGCGATTCCGAGCTCACTGAATCTAATGGTGTCTCTAAACGCTAGACCTGCTCCGTTCTTCGATCCCGTGAGCATGAGTTTACCTGGTCTCGATTCGAGGGCGTCGGACTCCGACGACGGGTTTGGTTTGACTCCGATCGCAAGGAGAGACACGGCGACGTTTCGCGAGGATACGACGGCGAAGATTCGGAAGCCTTACACGATCAAGAAGTCGAGAGAGAACTGGACAGAGCAGGAGCACGATAAGTTTCTAGAAGCTCTCCACTTGTACGTATCGGAATCCGATTGGTGTTTCCGTAGAGAAATTAGGGTTTCAGTTTTTAGAAGCTTTCTCTGTTAACGAATCAATTGATGTTACAGATTCGATCGAGACTGGAAGAAAATCGAAGCATTTGTTGGATCAAAGACAGTCGTCCAGGTAATCTTATTATTAAAAATTACATGTTCTCTGTTGGATCAGTGTTATGTTCATGTTTGAGTGATGAGTTCTGTTCTGTTATATGTTCCATGTTAAAGAATCTTATTATCTATTGAATGTTCTATATCGGGGATCATATAATATAGATGCTATGTTGATTTTTTTTTGAGTAATGACTCGGTTTGAGAGTAATATAGATGTTATGTTGATGTTTCTCGCGTAATGTTTTTTTTTTTTTTTTTTTCTGGTTTTGGGCAGATACGTAGCCACGCACAAAAGTACTTTCTCAAAGTTCAGAAGAGCGGTGCTAACGAACACCTTCCTCCTCCACGACCTAAGAGGAAAGCTAGTCATCCTTATCCTCACAAGGCTCCTAAAAATTGTAACTTTCCTTGCCTCCACTCTTTGATTGTTTTCTTTTTGTCCTTGTCTCTGATGGTTTTTTATTATTATGCTGCAGTTGCTCTTCCCTCCCACGCTGTTGGATCTCTTCCTGCTTCAAGCGCACCCTTGGTTCAACCTGCTTATTTGTACAGCTCTTCTTCTGATTCACACTCACTTGTGGGGAATCCTCCTCCTGCGTCTAGCTCTTCTTCTTCTCAGAATCATGCATTAACAACAAAACCGGTGATTCAAGGTATAGTGACATCATGGTTTTGATTTAGTTGTTGTATCTCTGAATGGTGTTAACCATATGGTGTAACCGAATAATAGAGGAACCAGGAGTCTTGGCCGCGGCTCTCCCAAAGAATCGCTGTTGCAGCACTGGTAATAAGGAAGTTACGCCGAGATTACCAGCGGTGACTGAGTCGAATGATGATGATGATGAAGATAGTTGTGGAAAGCCACGTAGAGGTAAAGACTTGTTATCATGTTGCATTATACGTCTTTTAACTATATCCATCTTTTGACATTTACGCTGAGAGCGAGTTGTTTTGGCGTCGGGTTTTAATGCAGTGATGCCCAACTTTGCTGAAGTCTACAGATTTATTGGAAGTGTGTTTGATCCCAACACATCTGGTCACCTCCAGAGACTAAAGCAGATGGATCCAATAAATATGGAGACGGTACGTGACATGTTTATTCTTTACTCAGAACCTTTTTTTTCTTTTTCTAAAACTGCAATCCTATAAACAGAGAAAGCTAATTTGGTACTGTTTTCTTCTTTTGGGTATATCAGGTTCTTTTACTGATGAGAAACCTATCTGTAAATCTGACAAGTCCAGAGTTTTCTGAACAAGTAAGTAGTGCCATATATATATTCAATTGCCACGCTTTCTCAAATACAGAAAGATTTAAAAAAAAAACTTTCTTGGTGGGTGGGTACTAAGTGGTTTTGTCTTTTTACTTATATGCTGCTTGTGATATGCAGAGGAAGTTGATATCATCATACAGCAGTAAAGCTTTGAAATAGATATTTGGAAAAAGCAACAATGGACCTTAAGAGAGCAAGAAATTCTCATTCATTGGATGAGCAAATGAATGCCACTTAAGTTCTGGTTTATGTCTTTGAAGTCTTAGTTAACCGCAGTGGTTTGTCCTATATTGTCTATATTCGTATGAGTGATAGAGAGGGTTTTGCAGAGGTATAATATATATGTATATATGTATAGATATGTGTTTATAAGGGCAAAGTTTGTAAGCGACTTTCTTAAGTTTGGATCAATCTCAGGAGGTCTTAAGTTTCGAGTCTCTGTAAAGGCGCAAAATAGTTTTTTTTTGGGGAAGTTGAGATAGAGTGAGAAATGAGAATAATAAGAAGAAAAACTTTGAGTCACTTATTTGTTACCTTGGACACGCGTAGCCATCATTATTTGAGCAACGGGTTTCAACAAACGGAAACATAAACTAGATAATGGCAACCACAAGGACTCGAAAGAGCATCAAAATCTACCACTGTTAATTAAAAGCATCCAGATATCACAAGCACAAATAGAAAAGACAGTTCACTGATTTTTTTTCTTCTTTAAACGATAATTTTGACTACTTTGCACATCACAAAGCAACTTAGTGTAAACCGTAAAGGGATTGTGAGCAGAGCAGAATCACCTGTAGCCCAAGCCAAGGTCGAGTTCCTGACCCATAGAGCCCTGACGATTGGGACCACCGGCTTGACCCATTGCTGGAGGCTGCTTGGATGGGTCCATCCTCTGATGAATCCCTAAGAGTGTCTGCAGTGAAGCTGGGTGTTCAACTCTGTTACTTTGAGAACCTGAAAAGTCAGCAAAACGAAATAAAACGTTTTGAGAGACCGAATAAAAGCATAGTTCGATATTAAGAGCAGGGGTCCTCGAGCAGCAGACACAAGATACTGAATCCATGAAAAAAACGAGAGAGAAAGTTGAATCTTTAAAGAGTAGAGTAGAAAATGAATTTGGTTATCTATTGTTATACCTGGTGGTTGCATACCGTAGTTGGGCTGGTGATGAGCGAAGGGGAGACCCTGCATTTGGTTGTTTAGATTAGGAGAGTGATGGTGTGGTGGACCACCACCGGGGAATCCTTGCATAAGATGATGGCGTTGCAGGTTGTCTTGCATATGCATCTTCTGCTGCATATGTGGAGGAAGACGATCAAACTCTGGAAGGAAAGGTGGACGATGAATCATGTTTGGTGGAAACAGGTGATTTAGTGGAGGATCCTGGATGTTTCCTTGGCCCATGAAATCCAGCTGAGGTGCATGTCGAGTATCCAAATGATGGAAACCAGGGCCTGAACCATTCAAGTGAGGAGAAGGGTTGGTCGCGTATTGTTGAGGATGATGGTGAAGAAAAGTACCATCTGGACCTCCCATTGTTGGTCCAGAGTTTAAAGTAGCTAGCTTGTCAGAGATGTTGAAAGCTACTTCAGGCTCCTGATTATGAGGTCCTGGAAAAGACATGTATTTTTGTCGGTTTGCATGATCCCCAACTGCAAGTAAGTTACCACCTTCTGGAAGGCCTAGTAGCCCTCCAGGGAGACCCTCTGGTCTGATTTGATTTCTTTGGCTCAGTTCACCCATAGACCGGTCTGATCGAAGCTGGATCCCAGGAGCATCTGAAACCACAGCTCTTCCAGAGACGGGTTCTCCAATTGACTGCAGTTCGTTCATGAAGGCACTCCCAAATAGATTTTCAAGGGTCAAAGACTTCCCCGGGTCTGCTTCTCCAGCTGTAGGTGGCTTCACAGACGGTGGTGGTCTACTCTCTGTGACTGAAAGTAGCTGCGTATCTTGAATTGTCGGGTCTGCACTTCTCTGTAACAAAGAAAGAAGGTGCTGCGAAGCTTGGTTATCAACAGATGGTTTCCCTTGTTTGATCTTCTTCGCTGAAGAAACACTCAAGTCTTGGTCAACTGGTGGTGGAGGAGGATGATAGATTTCACTGACTTCTGACAGAATAGACTGCTCAAGGTCTTCACAAGTGAGAACAGGTGGAGCAGCTGTTACTGGTTTAGTAGCGGAAGTGTTGCTTAACTTATCAGTGTTTTTAGTGGCGTGGCCTTGATAAGGAAAATCCATTGAAAGTTCACCCTTAGCATTTGTGTCAAAGGTGTGCAATTTATCTGCACCTTGAAGTAGTGATAGTAAGCCTCTTGGTGGCATGCTGGATGGGAGATCTTCGATTGGCTTATTATCTGCACAGATAAAAAATGAGATGTTAGTTTATTGGTTTTGTAAGACAAAAATGTTACTATTCTCGCATAACAGTCAGTGGATTACCTTCTTCGAGAAACAGATGTGCGAACTTTGAGGATTTAACAGTCTGAGGGCTCCGTTTCTCTTCTACTTTTTCGACGATTTTCTACAAACACGTGGACGTTCGTCAGGCCAAATAAGATTATTCAAAATCCACAGGGAAAATATGTATATGCAAGTACATGAACATGTTACGAACATGCACGTCATTTCCTCAGGAAGAAGCATTCGATTTTGTTTATATGTAACACATGGACTATTTTGTTGCTTACTAAGAGAGTAGAAAATAGGAAAGGAGACTGACCGGAGTATTCTTAGAGGAGTCGCCACTATTCAAATTTATAGCGGTGTTGAATATCTTATCCAGAATGGACGGCTCCTCCGACATCGTTGTAGCCTGCTCAACTTTTCTAGGATATCCTGGAACTTCACCAGCAGCTTGAGATGGAGAAAGGTTTTTCAAAATTTAGGTCATTATTAATTATATAAAAAGATATTCGTAGAAATGAAGACATATTAACAGCTTCACCTTCTACCAGCATCTCACTTGAGCCTATCTTAGTTAACGACGGGTTTTCTTCATTAGTAACAGACGTTCCATTCACCACATTAATGCCTTTGGCAATCAAAGGACCACGTTCATGTTGAGAAGTTTCAGTCTGCAAATGTTGTTATAACCAGTAAATAACACAAGTTAACAAAAGTTAGTGGATGGAGTTATAAATTGTTTGGTAAATTGAACTACCAATGCAGAGAATACATCCTAAACAAATCATCTACAAATAAAAGATAAACCAAAACGACAAGGGTCACCACACTCAAACTTCAACTCTCACAGAAGATCTCCGTCGAAAGTGATAGATCGAGCGACCACGGCCTTCGGTCAAACATAACCAAGGAAGTAGTAATTTCAGGAATTAGCATTCTTAGCATGGGAATTTGATGGTAATTTATGCACTAGGTTTTTATTCATATACCGCTAGTTTGCTTGTTCGTTAGATAAGAGGAGGGCAAGACACCTACTTGCACTCATGCTCTTGTTTGGAGTTCAAGCAATAACATAATATAGTATATATAACTCTATTCATGGAACTAAGACGTTTTAATATCAATATGCAAGAAAATGAAAATTTCATGGAACATATATTTAAGGTATGGATGAGCATCTAAGAAAGATAACGACTTACTTGAGGTTTTTCCCCTTGCTTTCTTTCCAAAATTGTGCTTGCAAAACCAGGAGGTACAAGCGGTCTGGGTGCATTACTTTGAGAAGGAATCGAGTGGTTATTAGCCCCAGGAATTGATGTATTATTGTTGACTTCATCGCTTCTACTTGGACGCTCTTTTTCATCTTTGGACTCCCCAAGCAGTTCAGTAAAATCAAAGTCGTTTTTGCGTAAGTCTGGGTTTGATTTTTGCCTCTCCTGAAATACTTTTTGATGTTCCTTCCTCAACAACTCAAAAGAAGCTGACAAAGAGTTGAGAACGTCAGTTATAGATTGACACAAAAACGCATGTGTAGAATGTAAGAAGTTGGTGGAAAGCTAGCTATTGGACAGAGTTCAGTGAATAGATTCCATGTACCTCTTCTTTTTCTTTCTTCTTCTGCTCTGTCTTCACTTGTAGAATCAGAAGAACCAAACGTCTCATCATTTAATGAGTCTCTAGTGTCACGTCGAGTGAAAGGTGCCGCCTACACATGCACAGGAAACGTTTAGGAATCTGTGTCCTTAATTAAGTGATCTCACCAGCTGATGACACCCAGAAACATGGTGGAGCAGCATTCAACAATCACTAATACCAAAAACAATTCAAATTTGGTACAAAAAAACAAGTGGGCAGTTAACCTTATATGGGCGAGGAGGATGGTAAGGTTCATTGCTTCTACGCAGCTGATACGAGTCATCAGATTGAGGCTTGGACCCAGCTGGTCCCGCACTAAATCCAGGAGGCTTGGGGAAAGAACCTTTCCCCAGAAGTCCATCATGCTCAGGTGCTTGCCAAGGCCTCCGAGATGGAATGCCAGAACGCTTTCCAGGCTCACCTAACAACATATACAGTTCAATAACAATAACAATACCCAAATGCCAGAGTTTTTCTATATGGTAAGTTCACTAGAAAAAAAAGCAGTCTTTTCTAGAAAAAAAAAGAGAAAATCTACATTTACAAATTGAACAGCCATCTGAATAGAGTTGTAAACCATACACAATCAACACTTGGTAACGTCATCATGGAACATTTAAAAAAGGGGATGTGAAGTGAGTAAACGCAGGGTACCTGGGTCCCGGTCTGAATGGGAAGAATCACTATCTTTATCATTCCATCCACCAGAGCGCCCTTCCCATCTACCATGTGTGCCTCGAGAGTTGCCACCAAATTCACCCCTGGTGGGAGGTGACGAACTGTAGTCATTCCGCCTCAAACCACCAGAAATTCTCGGTCGCTCGGGTGAAGGATCATCAGAGTCACTGCTCCCATAAAGAAGAGTGTAACTGATCAACACATAATAAGATGATGATAACAGATATATAATATACATAGAATAAGAGTCTCTCACCGAAAGAGTAAATCATTAAACTCAGTGGGCAGATTAGGAAGCTTCTTACAAACATCTTTATCGCTCAAGGATAAAAGAAACTTCCTCGTGTATGAAACTCTTGGTTTCCTCCTGATTCAACAACACAAAAGAAGAAAAGAAAAAAACAATAACATAACATATCTCTGTGCTGAAACATATGAAGAAGACAAAGCAAAGTAAAGTAAAAAGAGAGAAAACAAACTTTGTGGATGATTCATCATTGGTGTCGACAAGTTGATGACCATCAATGGAAAACTCTTGTTCATTTGCTATACTCATTGTAGCTGAACAAGTCCAAGAAACACCCCACACGGTATGTGTCACAACGCCTAATCAAGTTGCTTGCTCTACTCTCTAGTCTTTGTTATAATTTGGTTTTTTAGAAAGAAAAAAAAAACAGTGGATCTGAGACTCGATAGTACAGTCAAGTAATCAATCACCAATAACATTCAAATCAAAGGAAGACGCATCATCATCCAAACTAACCAAAACCTAAAAAACGAATCCCCAGGTTTCAGCAAGTCGTCACGATCAGCTATATTGTACACAGTAAGCAACAAATTCTAGATAGAACACGATCTCTGAGGTCTTCGCGACAGATTAGGGTTCTTCTAAGAGGGGAGGGATTACAGTGACTCCACAATCCATCGGTTTTTAAAAAGGAGAAAAAACAAACAAAGGAGAAGTGAGAAAACAAATTAGGGTTTCGATCTGCTGGAGAGTGAAATCTAGGAGGAGCTCTTCTTACAATTTTGATCGAGATTGACGAAAAAGAGACGCTGGAAGAGAGAGAGAGAGAGATAACAAAGTCTACATGAGAGAGAGGGAGAGAGAGCTCACGCGACTTTGTTTCACGCGCTTCTATAATTACAACTGTTGCCACAAACTTGCTAAGAATCAATTGACTCTTCCAAATTGGATTGTTTTGTTTTATCAGGAGGATTAACAAACACTATCACAAGGGAGGAGTAATATAACATGGCGGAGAAACAAAATCATTAGATTAATCCATCAACATACATGAAGACAAATACAAATGAAAATCTTATTTCTTCATCTCTTTCCCTTGCCTTTGCTTTTAGCATCAAAATGATGAGACTTAAGTTTCTTCTTCCTCACAGGCGCCCCTCCTGTGTTGGCGCTGCTTCCTTCCCTGAAAGGCATTCCCATCAGAGCCAACAGTCTCTGTCCTTCGTCATCTGTTTTAGCCGTTGTGCTTATGCATACATCCATTCCTCTTGCTTTCCCTATCGCATCAAACCTTTAACCAACCAAACCAATGATAGAGAGTTTTAGTTGGATCTCCAAAATGGATAACAAGAATTAGTATTTTTTTAACAAGTAATACCTGATTTCAGGGAAAACGCTTTGGTCTTTGACACCAATGCTGTAGTTTCCGTTGCCATCAAAGCTACTGGGACTCACACCTTGGAAATCTCTTGTTCTTGGCAGTGCTAAATTGATCAGACGGTCCAGGAACGAGTACATCACCTGTCATTATATAATACATCTATGTTGATTAGGGGGAAACTTTTTATTTAAAAAAAATGATGAGAATCGAGAAGAGCTCACTCACGTCTCCTCTGAGAGTGACGGCGATCCCAAGAGGTTGATCTTCCCTAATCTTGAAAGTAGCAATGGAAGCTCTGGCTCTTGTCTTGACAGGCTTCTGCCCTGTTATAAGCGCTATGTCTTTCATTGCTGCCTCCAATCCTTTGTCGTTCTGCGCTGCATCTCCTATTCCACAATTCACCACTATCTTCTGAACCTTTGGAACCTGTCCAAGGCAGCAGAAACAATCAATCCACAAAATCAATACCAAACAACAAGAGATTATTCTTCAGACAAATCTTGAATCTAAAGTTACATATTCCAACAACATCAGAACAAGAACAACTAGGTTTGGGGGGTCAGAGATATAGGAGGTTTGTTTACCTGGTGAATGTTGATGTATTTGAACTCATCTTTGAGGGCGGGGATGATTCTCTCGAGGTAAGCGGTTTTGAGGCGCTGCACTTTCTCCGCCTCAGATTTTTCCACCAGCACTGTTCCCGACGCCGAGACTTTCACCACGTTCCTCAGCGGCGGAGGTGCGGAGGTGCCAATTGCTAGCGATGGGAAACGGCAGTGAAACGACGAAGCTGAAGAGTGCAGAAGTGAAGGACTTGCCATGGTCGAGGCTCGGCTCCAAGTGGATAAAATTGCACAAGTGAGAAAGAAAGCTCTCTCTTATCGAATTGTTGATAAGGATTTCTTTTTTTTTAGCCCCTATAAAATAAGAGTGTTTACGTTAAAGCCCTGAGATTAAAATTAAGTTCAAATTGACCCAAAGGTATGTAATAAGGAGATTTGAAATAAAAGTATGATGGGCTTACTTCAATATGGGCCCTAAAGCTAAGCCCATACTATTCGAACCCGTAACCCGTATAACATAAACCTCTCTCGTTCTTTCTTTCTCTCTCTTCTAGTCTATTCTTCGATTCGTTTCTCTCTTCAGGTCTTCGTTTTGGGCAGAGATGGCGATTCCTTACATGGAAACGGTCGTGGGTAAGCTTCTTATCCTTGTCGCAAACACACTCCGATTCCACTCGCACTCGCTGCGTTTCATTCAATAGCACTATATCTGTCTTCCTTTTTACTGTATTGTATCGTATTGAGATTCGTGTGGCTGGTTTCATACGATATCGTCTCTGCTTCGCGTTCCTATATTTGGATTTTGTGTACCTATTCTGTGACTTAATCTGAGCTTTTATTAATCCAACTGTTTCTCGTCGTATCGTAGTCGTGCGTTTGATCTGTGAGCTCTCGTGATATATCATCTCGTCTTTGTATGCTTATTTGCTTTTCTTGTTTAACAAAACTTAGGGTTTTAGAAAGAAAAGTCTTTTGTGTTTTCTTTATGGGAACCAGGCTGGGGTTTTAAAGAGAGGATTTTTTCAAATGGGTTTTATAGGTTTGTGTTGTGGATCTGTTTTGTTAACGTGAATAGGTGAATCAAATTTCCTCCAGTGCTCACATGGTAATGGTAGTATGGTTAACGCGAAATATTCAATCTTGTTGATCTGAAAGTAGGCATAGACATAGATTGCTTGTCTTAATAGTTCAATTATATTAGTGGCATTCGATCCTTTTTAATCTCACATTCAGATTCACTTTGTGTTTTCTTTTTTCTTTCTTTCAGGTTTTATGATAGTGATGTACGTTTTTGAGACATACTTGGATATGAGGCAGCACACGGCTCTCAAGCTTCCAACTCTCCCAAAAACCTTGGTTGGAGTCATTAGCCAAGAGAAGTTTGAGAAATCCCGAGCATACAGTCTTGACAAAAGGTTCCATCTCAATTAGTTATCTTCATTTTTATAGATGTTGTTAGTTAGGCTATTTGTCACTGAGGTTGTTTCATATTTTACAGCCATTTTCACTTTGTTCATGAGTTTGTGACTATCCTTATGGACTCTGCGATGTTGTTCTTTGGGATCCTGCCTTGGTTTTGGAAGGTAGGCATCTATTTTCTCCCTTCTCATAATATATTTGTTGTATGTAATGATGATAAAATTGTAAATGTTCATTTTTTTCCTCTAGTTATCTGGAGGTTTTCTACCGATGGTGGGACTCGATCCAGAGAATGAAATACTGCACACTCTTTCATTCTTGGCTGGTGTTATGATATGGTCACAGGTCGTTTAAACTTAACCCATTCATATAGTCTTGTGCGTTTAGGAACAAAAGATATCTATTTTTGAAGATAATATGGTTTCTTTGAAATTTTGCTGCAGATCACTGATTTGCCCTTTTCTCTGTACTCAACTTTCGTGATTGAGTCTCGACATGGGTTCAACAAAGTATGTCGTATTCCTAACCCGTCCTTGTGCCATAGCTTTTCATGATTGCACGTGTGGATTAAATTTGCTTATAATCTCTATTTGCAGCAAACAATATGGATGTTCTTTAGGGACATGGTCAAAGGAATACTTCTCTCTGTCATACTAGCCCCTCCTATTGTTGCCGCAATTATTGTTATAGTTCAGGTTTGGGGTTCATCTTATTCTGTGTTTCTCTTATATATGACACTGTTCTCTGTGAATGTAAGCTTCCAAGTTTTCAGCTTTCGTGTTAAAAGTCTGAGCTTAAGATTTTGATCTTGTTCCTTTTTCAGAAAGGAGGTCCTTACCTTGCCATCTATCTGTGGGCATTCATGTTTGTCCTGTCTCTTGTAATGATGACTATATACCCAGTTTTGATTGCACCTCTTTTCAACAAGTTCACTCCTGTGAGTATATCAGTCTTGGCCGTTTTACAAGATTTTGCATAATGTTATTATTAGACAACTAATCTTTTCTTTATATTTGGGTATAGCTTCCAGATGGAGACCTCCGGGAGAAAATTGAGAAACTTGCTTCTTCTCTAAAGTTTCCTCTGACGAAGCTGTTTGTCGTCGATGGATCTACAAGGTCAAGCCATAGCAATGTAAGGATTTAAATGCTGTAGATCTATTCATGCCTGCCTATATTTCTAGATCACCATAAGATTACGTGAGGATTTGCTCACAGTTCTTGTTACATCTGACAGGCTTACATGTATGGTTTCTTCAAGAACAAAAGGATTGTTCTTTATGACACATTGATTCAGCAGGTACCGTGACTCTCAATGAATCAAGCAAAGCTATACATATTCTGATTCTGAAGCATAACATTAATCTTGATACTTTTTTGTGCAGTGCAAGAATGAAGATGAAATTGTGGCGGTTATTGCACACGAGCTTGGACACTGGAAGCTAAATCACACTACATACTCGTTCATTGCAGTTCAAGTGAGCAAAGACTGTCCAAAATTTATTTACTGATTATCCTTTATTTCACCTTTGAAATGATGTTTAATGTCTTCATGTTTTTTGTTGTAGATCCTTACCCTCTTACAGTTTGGAGGATACACTCTTGTCAGAAACTCCACTGATCTCTTCAGGAGTTTTGGATTTGATACCCAACCAGTTCTAATTGGTTTGATCATATTTCAGGTTTGTTGATTTTTGTTTTTTGGACACTAAACTCAGAGAATCAAATCTTTTATAGTCTCCTGTTTGATTTTTACAGCACACTGTAATACCACTTCAACACCTAGTAAGCTTTGGCCTCAACCTTGTTAGTCGAGCATTTGAGTTTCAGGTATAATCTTATAACCCTTCAAGATCCAATTAAAGTTTCTTTATTTCTTTCAAGGCCACTGCTAAATATATAAATGAACGTTCTTTTGCAGGCTGATGCTTTTGCTGTGAAGCTTGGTTATGCTAAAGATCTCCGTCCTGCTCTAGTGAAGCTACAGGTCAGATGATAACAACAAAATAACACAAGACAATGTGTGTCATACTTTAATGGTTTTATATTTTGGTGGGGATTTTTGCAGGAAGAGAACTTATCAGCAATGAACACTGATCCATTGTACTCAGCTTATCACTACTCGCATCCTCCTCTTGTTGAGAGGCTTCGAGCCATTGATGGACAGGACAAGAAGACAGACTAAGACCTTATAAGATTACCGGTTGTCCGGATTGTTTACAGTTTTACAGTCGGTATCTTTTGAGCATATTGGATTACGGAGCAAGAGATAGTTTAATCATACAATTTTGCAAAGTGATTTAAGGTTTGTTACACTTGTTTGCTGTAAAACAAATCTACATAATGGTATCATCGAGCAAGACATTCAGTAAAAAAAGAAAAGAAAAATCAAATTTAATATTTTACTTTTACTTGCTTTTAAAAGGAACTATGGTTCTCTAAAATAAAAACTTCTGATTAGTTTAAAGAAGGTAAGAAAGAAGCATTTGACTCTTGTAATGAGAATCATATTTTAAAACTGTTCTTATGGAAAATGATACATTGCTTGCTATGATGGTGCAATAATGGGTTTCTCTTTTCTCCCCCAACCTTATCTTTTTCTTTATTCCATTCTCATAATTTTATTACCTTTTAAAAGCAACCCTTTTACAACTTGGATTACTTAAATTACTAGTTCATCGGTTTAAGAACTCAGAAAATCTTTTAACTACCAATTTTTATTTCTTTGATTAGAGTATTAGACACTTTGATAAGATTCCAACCAGACAAATAAATTAGAATTTAGCATATAGTTGTATCTCTTCGTCTTGATATGAACAGGGAATTTCAAAAAGTACATTAAGACAAATATAGTTCTTTATCGCCAATATTAAATTGAATAATGTTACCACCTTCAGTCCATCAAATTAGTAATTATTATAAGAACCTATTTTATTATCATGATCAATTCTCCTAAATAGTCTTTTCAAAGTTTTGTCACAAAAAATAATCCTTAAAAATTATTTTTTTGTGAAAATAAATTAAAAAGTGTTACCAACGTAATTTTTATATTATTATAAATTTTTTTTCTGTCAAATGGAATGCCTGATCTGGCCATTGCCTGTCATCAATCATACTTATCTAGATGTGTGTATACAGATTAACCAAGAAATAGATATAGTACAATATCATAACCTAAAAAGATATATGGCCTTTAGTAGGAAAAATCCAAGTCGGAGTAATTATTAACAGACGAATGTTATTAATGCAGTCTCTTGTCGCTTTGATATCTAAAAGGCGATTCCTTTTCTTGGGAAACTAGTGTTCGGTATTAATACCCTTAAATAGCATTTGTATGAAAGAGACTTCATTCCATCCGTGATTCCGAAGAGAAATTCTCAAAATTTCAGATAGTCAAGAGTAAATTAAAACTAAACTATGATTGAATGACATAAATTAATTCGATACTAGATGATTCTAATTAAGCCTTAAATTTGATTTTAGTGATATTTGTACTTGGTAGTTGTAGACTGAGAGATAAAAGTAAAACACATACAATAAAAGCGGTACGATTAACCGTCATCTCTCCGTCACCCCGTCGTTAGTTGTTAATTACGCAGAAAATCCCTCGAGAGTGCGTAGGTCCCACTTCATTTGGCATTTCCGAAGAGGCTAAATTCGTCATTTAATCGACGCCAACCACGCCTTCTCTCGCCGTCACCACAAGCAGATAGAATGAATTAAGATACGCGGACAGAGATGAGATCAGACAGCTCATTCAAACACACACACACTCTCTCTCTCTCTCTCCCTCTAAAGCCACATGCAACTGTGATTAACTGATTTATCCATCGATTTAAAAAAAGAAGCTTATTCTTTTTCCGGCGAGAGAGATGCGAAAGAATCGTCGGATCGTTCTTGGCTTATGAATCGAATCTCTAATAACAAAAGAAAAAAAGCATGACGATCTCTGTTTTCAATCCCGATTACATAAACACGCAGCTGTCGAAACCAACGTCGATCTTCGGTCTCAAGCTCTGGGTCGTCATCGGAATCTTGCTAGGGTCTCTCATAGTCATCGCCCTCTTCTTCCTCTCCCTCTGTCTAACCTCCCGCCGCCGCAGCCGCAAGCCTCGTCGCGCCGATTTCGCATCCGCCGCCGTCGCGACGCCGCCTGTTTCCAAGGAGATTCAGGAGATCGTCCGTCCTCCTCCTACGGCGGCGGCGCAGGACCATTACCACCACCATCCGATGACGCAGCCGGAGATCCAGGTGGACATAGGGAAAGCCGAGCACCGCGTGGTGTTCTCGGATCGAGTCTCGAGCGGGGAGAGCAGAGGGACGGTGAGTGCAAGCGAAACGGCGTCGTACTCGGGGAGCGGTTGCGTTGGTCCGGAGGTGTCGCATCTCGGGTGGGGGAGGTGGTATACTCTGAGAGAGCTTGAGGCCGCGACGAATGGGTTGTGTGAGGAGAATGTGATCGGAGAAGGAGGTTATGGGATTGTGTATCGTGGGATTCTTAACGATGGAACTAAAGTCGCTGTCAAGAACCTGCTTAACAACAGGTTTTGATTTTTATTTTTATTTTTATTTTTTTTTCTGACGAAACCAGAAGTAGTTTCATGTTTTTGTGTTTGGTCTGAAAATGGGTCCCCCATGTAACTTGTTTACTGAAGGGGACAAGCCGAGAAGGAGTTTAGAGTGGAAGTAGAAGCTATTGGGCGTGTACGGCATAAGAACCTAGTTAGGCTTTTAGGGTACTGTGTTGAAGGTGCATACAGGTAAAAAAAAGAAATATTTAACTGCACTCAGTACATGTTGTCATAAAAGACTCATTCATAACTAATGTTTTCTTTGAACTAGGATGTTAGTGTATGACTATGTCGATAATGGCAACTTAGAGCAGTGGATTCATGGTGATGTCGGTGACAAGAGTCCTCTAACTTGGGATATTCGTACCAACATAATACTCGGCATGGCAAAAGGGTAAACAATTCCGAGATTGATAGCTTGCATTATTCAATCTATTAATACGTAAAACTTATTTTTTTTTGGTTGTTATATTTCATGAAGATTGGCGTATCTACACGAGGGTCTTGAACCTAAAGTGGTTCATCGGGATATAAAGTCAAGTAACATCTTGCTTGATCGTCAATGGAATGCTAAGGTATCTGATTTTGGACTCGCTAAGCTCTTGTTTTCCGAGAGCAGTTACGTGACAACTCGCGTCATGGGAACTTTCGGGTATGTTCTTATTTTAGTTTTGTTTATAATCTTTAAATTCTTGAAAATAGCATTTAAAATGTTCTTGATCTGGTTTTTTATATAGTTATGTCGCGCCAGAATATGCTTGCACGGGAATGCTGAACGAGAAAAGTGATATCTACAGCTTCGGGATACTGATTATGGAGTTGATTACTGGAAGAAACCCGGTTGATTATAGTCGACCTCAAGGAGAGGTAAGACCAAAAAACAATACCATATGGTTTCATTTTAAGGCTTTGTTCAAAACTGTAGTTCTTGATATCGTCTTGTTTTTGGTTATAGGTGAATTTGGTTGAGTGGCTGAAAACTATGGTTGGAAACAGAAGGTCAGAGGAAGTAATTGATCCGAAAATAGTTGAACCGCCGTCATCAAAGGCTCTTAAACGCTTGTTGCTAGTTGCATTGCGTTGTGTGGATCCTGATGCTAATAAGAGGCCTAAAATGGGTCATATTATACACATGCTTGAAGCTGAAGACTTGTTCTATCGCGACGTAAGTGTATATATTAGAATCACACAATGAACACTTTTAGTGATGACGTTTATGTGGTCATGGCATAATATTTTTCGTAGCAGGAACGACGTGCCGTGAGGGAGAATGAAAGCCGTGATCATAACCAGATACAGACTGCGGTTTCAGCAGCCTGAGACCAGCGGAAAGTGACAGTTCAAGAGACCAGGCCGTAGATAAAAAGGACGTTCCTGCCACTAATTTTTTCAGTTTTTTTTTCCTTTTGTTTTTGTTTAATCAATTTTAGTTGTTATGTGTGACAAAAATATTATTTATTTTATTTTTAGTAGGCGTATAATTAAGAATTTTCACTGTATATTCAAACATTGCCAAAGCAAATACACAAAGCCGGACGCACATAAAAAAATGAATATGAAATTTTGTTTGAGGGCATGATTGGTTTCTCACTATCACCACCAAACAAAGTTTTTATTGGTTTTTCTATTACCACGAACAGCAAATGCAGTTTCTATTGTTGATATTGGTTTCTGACTTTTATTGGTTTTTTCATTACCACCATCCGCAAATGCAGCTTCTATTGTTGACAATAATCACTGGTATTTTGCATTCAAACCGGTTTAAACCGCTTTAAAACTTCTAAAATTTAAAAAATAGAATAATGTTTATTGTCGCGGATAGTTGCGAAAGAAAAAAACAAAAATTTAAACTAAAAACACCCAAAAATTAAAAAATCAATTCAATTTTTAAATTGAAAATAGAAATACTAAAAATATATATTATATTTTAATTTATATTATAAAAATTTAAAATAATATTTTTTCTATAATTTTTTTAAATTTAGTAGTATAATTTTATATGTATTATAATAATATGATTTTTAACATTATATAATCATATAAAATATTAATTTATTATTTAACCATTGTTACATTTGATAATTAACTAGTTGCAAACGTACCAATTTATAACGGTTGTATCAATCGTACAAATATCTTGATAACATTTTTAACTATAATCATCTGTACCCATAAACGTCAGCAGTCGCATCCACGGCCTTTACACAAGTCAGATCCTAATTTTGCGAAAATTGAACAATATGAAAGTTCTAAGAAACATAAAACAGCTAGATTTAATTATTTTGCTATATGAGAAGATAATGTCAACTCCTGATAATTATGGGTTGATATTTGATAATATGAGGTGCGGGACCAATGTAGCTGTTATTTTCAACTTAAGATTGATCGGAGTTATTTTCACACATATAGACCAATCAATCAGTGTCATGGTCGCTTTCGCCCGTTTGGGTCCAAAATTTCCATAAGCTTATTCCTTATCTGTTTCGACACGTAAGTAACAAAGTGGTGAACAAGATTTTATCTTCTCATCCTTTCGTAAGAGGCCACAGTTGCTCAAGTAATACACTATCCAATAGGGCTGGGCAAATAATCCGAACTCAAAAATCCGAACCGAATCTGATTCGATAAAAATGAATCCGAACCGATCCGAAACCGACATAAATACCGAATGGATCTTGTTTTATGGTATTTCGGGTTATGGATATTATCCGAACCGAACCCGAATCTAAATAGATATCCGATAGAATCCGAACATTCAAAACCCCATAAAGATCTTGTACTAAATATGATCTCAATTCCTAATATGTATTCAAAATATAGTAAGATATAATGAACATTAATAATATCTATCTTATTAAAACAGAAACATTATAACTTCTTCTAGGTGGATTTTTAAATTGGACATCACATTATTATTCTTAGTCTAACCTTTCATTTAAATATTTCCTTAAAGAGTTTAATATCAACTATCTATCATTTAACTCCACTATAAGATCTATGTCTATGCATCTATTAAACAAAATATATGTTCTTTTTGTTAGAGTATACTCACATTATCATATTTATATTATATCATAGTAAAAATATAATAATCCCTCTCCTTTATTATAGTCAAATAAATACAATAAATGTCTCCAATATAAATATAACACGAGTCTAAGTTCTTAAAAATTAAAATATAAATAGATAGAAACAAAAATAAATATTACACATGTTATTAAAAATATAAATATTACACGAGTAGGTTGACAAAAAAATACAAATATTACGCTAATCCTTTTTTTCCATCAACTTATACAAACTTAAACTGAGTAGGTTGACAAAAAGATACAAATATTACATGAATCCTTTTTTTACACGAATCTTTAGCCAGTCATTATACAATTTTGACTTTTTTGGTCTGGTTATTTCCTAAACAATTGATTCAATTAACCAAATAACTTAAGAACACGTTTCCTCCCATCATTAAACTATAATTATCTTAAACACAAAATCCCTTTTAATTAAAAAAACAATTATTTGGAATCAAATACTGATGAATCTTAAAATTTTAAATAGCTTGATACAGAACTTTTGAAACTCAATAATAAAGATATCAAACACACATTTTCTTAGATGTTCAAATAATCGAGGTTTGCTTTGAATATACACTAAATAGAATATACTAACGTATATTCTTACTTAAATAACAAAAACATCAATTTATACTTTAAAAAAACGATTATTGGAAAACTTCTTCACCAAGTTGAGTCTACTATGCCTAAAATCTCGGTTACAATCAAATATTCACAATCAAATTGTCAGATTTGAAAAATCATAAATATGGAAAACCCTCTTCTCCAAGTTTATTCTACTATACATAAAATCTCGATGTCAAGAGATTTTGTATTTATTATATCTTACTTAATAGGTTAGAAAATATTCATTTTCTCCCACTAAAATGTGTGTACAAGTACTTGTCTTCGTATTCATCATTGGACATTCACAAAACTTTTAGAAAAAAATCCCAAAAAGCACAATGTCAAAACCAAATCGTATTGGTTGATATTATATTAGTGTTTTCACTATACAGTTACAGTATAACATCTTTAAATTAATAATCTATAAATTAATATCTCTATAAATTAGTATAATTTCATAGTCTCAAATTGAGTTTTTGGTTCAATTAGTATCTTGATAAATTAATAATCTCTAAAATTAATAAAAAATTATAGTTTTGGTATAATCCCAACATTATTAATTTATAGAGGTTTCACTTTATATCTCTAATACACCAATGAAAAATTATTAATAGGAAAAACAGTTTTAACATTGTTCTTAAACAATATGTTTTAGACAAACTCAAAATTATATAAAACCACATTATGTGAAAATGACAAATTCCAAATTGTATCAACTATTATAGAATATATGTTATATGTTAAAAATAAAAAATAAAATCTGCGCGGTCGCGCGGGTCATGATCTAGTTTATCTATTAAATGAAGATTGGTGATTCTATTATATAAAAGTTGATGGTTAAAGGTATTTGTTGAATTTTGAAATATTTAGATTTACTTTGTTTTCATTAAACATTGTTTCTCATTTCATGAGAATGTGGTTTTCGCGTTATGCTTTCATTTATTTGGTTTTATTTTTATCAATAAATATGTTTTTTTCTCGTTTGATAATGAATGATCATGGTTGATGTGCCTTTCTTATTTTAAAATCGATTTTACTTATGTTTTGATTACAAAAAGTACAAATTAGGTATTTAAAACCCGATAAAACCGATTTTACTTATGTTTTGGTTACAAAATAGGTATAAATCAGATATTTTAGAACCGAAGAACCGATTGTGACCCAAACCCGAAAGTATATTGGGTTGTACCGGTTCTTTGAAGATTTACTAACCCCGACCCGAGCCCGATAGAAACCGAACCGGTCCCGAACCGAACTTTCAAATAATCCGAATGGGACTGATTTTGATAAACCAAAAAAAAAAACGAAACCCGATTGGATAAAACCGAAATCCGATTGGGACCCCGAATGCCCATGCCTACTATCCAATACTATCTTTTATCAAACTTGATTAGCATTGGCTCTGCTTATGTGAAATATAAGTCTGATCTTTGTAGTTTGTTGAAGGTTCTATAGTACTTGCAAGTTTTAGATACTGCAAAAAGAATAATATGATTAACATATTTATGACAATTAATTAATGATTATGAATAATAAAGATTTGATAACAATTTTTGTATCATTTCATTTTTGTTTAATTTTATATTATTAAAAAACAATCACGTTAACCATATAATAAAATATTTAAAATTTACTTATAGTTTATATTTTGAATTTTTAAAACGATTATAAATTACTAAAAATGTTTAAAATCTCACTTTGAAAATTTGGTGAACAATGACTTAATTTGTTTTGTTATAACAAGATACAAATGATCATAAAATCGTATGAATATAATTTTTTATTATATATATATACACATATACATATGTATATATATATCGTTTAAATTAAACTATGTACCATATAAAATATATAAATATGTTAATTTTGAAATTTTAGTTGAAAAAATATTGAAACTTTAATATTTTACTTTTGAAATATGCATCAAAAATATCACATCGAAAATTTTGAGATTAATGGTTTAATTTCTTGTTACAGAAAATGTACAATTTTAATAAAACCATATGAGTAGAAAGTCTCAATAACAAATATTATATTAAAATATACTACATATCTATGTTAATATCATTAAAATTTAATTATATATCATATAAAATAAATAAAATGATTATTTTGATTTATACCATAAAATATTGTAAATAAATATGAAGTATGTTTTGATTTATGTAATTACTCTAATCCTCTATATATTAATTGAGAAACAATTGATTACTCTAGTAAGTGTAATATTTTATAAATTAATATTGTTTGAAAATCTTACAAGAGATCGATACAACAAAGATTTATTTAGAAGTTATTGAAATCACCTAGTGAGAACATGGATTGCACAATTAATTTGCTTTCTTAACCCTAAATTGTTTTCTCTTCTTCACAACACCGACATAGAATAATTTGGAAGTGTCGATTGACAATCTGAAAAGGTAATAATTTTTTTGTTCAGCCTATTATTTTCTTTAAATGGGTCTAGGAAATTTTTTAATAATTAACTAAATGGGCTACATACATAGTAAAAGATGTTTTGGTTTAAAAATTGTTGCATACCCAAAATCAATAGGAATCATCATCACTTTCGTTTAAATTTTTGTTACAATAAAAGAATATAGGGTTGCACAAAAGATCCAAATAAAAAATCTAACTAAATCCGATCCAAAAAATAGTACCGAACTTTAACCAAAATTTGTTAGATATCCGAATGGATTCAAAATTTTGGTATCTAGAGAACCGAACCTGATCTGAGCCGAAATATTTTGGGTATCCATATATATACGAACCAGGTTTATATACTTGAATATATTAATTATTTTAAAGGTTAATATCTAAAATAATATACAAAATATATAAGATGTTCTAAGTTGTCTAAAATACTTCAAAATATATATAAATAGTTATAAGTACATGTTTAAAATAGCTAAATGATACTCAAAATGCCAAATATATTAAAATATCTATTGATTTTTTATCCAAATATTTAAGATAAACCAAATTTTGTTTTAAGTTAAGTATTTTGGCATACATTATTCAAATTTATATGTTATATATTATTTTAATTTTTAATTTTAAAAATTAAAGTATATATAAACTTTAATTTTTGAAAAAAAATAAATGGGTTACCCAAACCCAAATCTGAACCGAACCCGCAAGATCCAAACTAAACCAAACCCGTAAAAATCCGAACCGAACCAAATGATATTTGAGTGCCCATCATATGTATATTGTTTATAATATTTAAATACAATATATTTCAAAAAATTCACTCTGGGCATCTAGTAGAATGATATGAGAGTGAATGTATGACTTCTTTTGATAATGAGTGTGAAGACCTTATGACCAAAATGGATAATGGAAGTGTAGATGTCTTCTTAAGAATGTCATTTAAGATGAAATGTGGAAATAAATTTTGGAATAATTTTTCATGAAATTCTTTTTTTTAATGTTATAGAATAAGCTATTTACCTAACTTCATCAATTATCCCATATATATTAATAGGGAAACGTTTAAAAAGTTGTAAACTTGAATTTTATCAACTAAAAAAAATCTTGTTTATAGGTGTCACTTAATTATGATGTTAATTTGGCTTACATGGCAGTATAATAGTAAATTGAAAAATTAGTAAGTCCAAAATCTAATCGCTAGGAAAACTTATATTAGTCCAAACATAAATATATATGATAATAAACTTAATGCTCGGCGATCTAATTAAATGATACTTACTTTAAGTGGCTCAATGTTGATTTATATTGTGATTCAATATAATAATTTTTTAAAAGTGTAATATGTACTCTTAGTCTGGATTACTTGGACAACAATTTAAATCAAGTGATATATATATTATGACCTAATTGTTGCATGCTTTTGCTATAAATTGGAAAGTAATGATTTTTTAAGTGATAGTTTTTATTAAGAGCAAAGAGACGCTTTGATAAAAAATAGCAAAGAGATGTTGTTATTCAAAATTATTTTGTTAATGAAAAAAGAATATTGTTCGGTTTTCAGACCTTCCTCGCCTACAAAAATTTATATAAAGAGTAATACATAAATTAAGTTATTTTTTTCTTACCAAACGAACTTATATATCAAATATTTTTCCTTGCAACACAATTCTTTCAAACTCAAGAATAAGCTTTGGCACTGCCTAATTGTTTTTCATAGTCTAAGAAAACATGAATATTGATCTTTCGTAGTAGTTAATGATATATGTCACGTTAACCTAATTTCATCATATACAAAGTATCAGTTGCAAACAAATAATACTATCATCTTTCTATATTTGAGCCTCAAGTATAATAATAGTCAGGCTGCAAAATTTTATGTTGTCTTAATATGGCCCATAACCAAACTATACTTCAAATTATAAGCTTAATCCAATTTGTAATTGTCTTTTTAATATTTTAATTTTCCATCTTGTGCTGTCTAAAGGAAAGTAAATCTGATATTCTAAAAATTAGTGTAACTTCAAAATCGAAATATATAAACTTTATTTAATGATAAGTTAGTAAAAGAAAATATCCAAATGTATCAGCCCAACATATAGATGATTATATAAACAATAAAAAATTGTATACATATAAAAACAATTCGATCATATATAAATCTTAAATTTGTCAATACAATATGTTTAATTAGAAAACAACTACTTATTTCAGTTTATCTATAATTGAGGTCGTTTAGATTTTTTTTTTTAATTTCAATTGAGTCGAAAGAGGATCAATCGTAAACTGATGGTATTATTATCGTTAAAAGACAACAAAAATCCTAAAATCTGAACCAAAATTTTGTTTTGTTACCAGGGAGTTTAAATAAATAAGAAAAAAATTCACCAACTTAATGCTTCTACCGATTTTTTAAGCTTGGTACAAAATTTTGTAAAAGTTCTAAATGGTAAACTCAATTTAAGATAATAATATATTTTTCACCAAGTTTATAATTTTGACCACTGAAAACAATTTGCCAAATATGTTTGTGGTAGTTATTGAAAATTTACATAAATATTGATTCAATGTATCACGCTAAAAATATGGATCTAGATAATTAATACTAATTATTTTAACTTTTTAAACAATCTGGAAACCTACATATCTCTACTATATATATTTTTTTTCACAACTCGTAATTTATGATTATAAAAATATCAATGATATCACACTTTAATTGTTTGATTTGGGGTTCTGTACTTTTTTTGTGTACCAAATATTTGTAGTTAGTTTATTATTCTATATTGAAAAAACATAAATACCCAATATATTTTGACTACAAGAATACATGTACTCAGAAATCATCAGACTTTACAATACAAAACATAAGTTTTCTAATAAATATCTAACCTTACGCATGTCTTATGGTATACATAGTCTTCTTATTAAATAGAAAGATATTACCACATTAATAATCCATTCCAGACTTTGACCAAAACTTTGGTCAAACTCTTGACCAATACCTTGACCGGGACTAACTAGTGCAATGGATTAGATCTTCATAAATTTCGGTGATGATAGGCCTTTACTTAGCTTTTCTAGACCGGGCCAGGAAGAGATAAAACCCATTCATGACATGTTTGTTTGATTCCTCCTATAAGAAGGCGTTTGAAGTGTAGTTTTAATTTCCTGGACATTTCATTATTACAGGCTAGTAGCACCAGTTCTGTAAGAACACACACACCCATCTCCTTCCTCCTACTATTTATATTTTCTCTGCGAACAAAAAGGTTTGCTAAATTGTAATTAGTTATTTATTTTGCTTTTGAATTCTTGTCTCTCTTTTTTTCAGCGTAAATACCCAGAGAATGTTTTTTAGCTGTCTGTTTCCAAAGAAGAACAATGCATGCATAAGCATATCCCCACAACTTCTCTTTCTAGTGAACAGATTCGAAATAAGTTTGACGAAATCGATTGCAGAACTTGTACCAGAGGATGATAATGATAAGGATGATTTTCTCAATTTTTCTTGGATGATTACAGCAATGCACTCTCTTTGTGAGACACACTTGGGTTTCACGGCACTCATGACCACCGACGTAGACCTTCCCGTATCCGACATGGAAGAAAGTTTGATTGAGATGTACGTTGACATCAGTTCGAAGCTGCTTGAACTCTGCGACGCCTTCACCTCAGAGCTGCACCGTCTTAACCACGGAAACATGTTTCTCAACGTTGCTTTTAGTAATCCCGAGGAGTTTGATTTATCGCAGGTCGACCGTTGGAAGCAGTACATGGCTTCCAAGAACCCGAGCATCGAGAACTGCGGTGAGGTTTTGAGAAGTCTTATTAAATCGCTGAATCGTCATCATCATCGTCTCTACAAGAAGGTGACGAAGAAGAAGAAGAAGAGTCAAGATGCAAAAGAAGGAAAAGAAAAAGTTCTCCTGCGATCTTTATATGGTGCAATGGTCAATACTTTATACATATTCAGTGTGTTTGCTGCTGCGTTTACTCGTTCTTCCAAGAATCTCTTGCATTTAACCATTACAAAGGAGATGGAGGAGGAAGAGGAGGAGGAGGTTCGTTGGGGACAAGCTTTCGTGGAACTGCAGAACAAGGTCAACCTGGAGATCCAAAACACGTCTTTATCAGAGAGTTTCGGGGTTATAAGAGATCTCGAGGCTGTTGAATCTGGTGTGGAGAAGCTTTACGCAGCGGTCCAAGAAGGGTGTCCTGATTTATTGATGGTGATGGAGCCATTGAAGCAATCAGTGAAACAACTTTCAGAAAGGTATGATCTTATCTACAAGGCAACGCGTTGCTTGTGGGACGAGGTGAGCCTTGCTCGAGACGTATTGAGTGAGAGGCTCCTGACTTAAAGAGTGACGTTGCTGATGCAGCAGCATCCTTGGCGCCAACCTGAAGATGACGAGAAGATTCAAATCATAATTAAGGCTTTTAGATTTTCGTTTTATCTTTTATCTTTTATCTTTTATTTCGTCTAGATAATGATGCTTTGTTTTCCTTATTTCTTTAGTCTTTAGTTTCCTCGTCCTATAAGGATTGTCAAAAGGAAACAGCTATATAAACATAGCGAGACATTATGTTTTGATTTTAATAAAGAAGCTTTGGTTTATAGCTTGTTCAATTTGATTCAATTCATTAATCAAGAAGTTGGTCTCAAGAAGTTTTTTTTTTTTTTGGTCTCAAGAAGTTATTAAAGGAAACTCTTGACTGATCCAAGAACAGGTTTCGAAGAACCATAAAATTTCATAAATCGACCGTTTGCCCAGCCCATTCGTAATGATAAAGAAGTTAAGACTTGTTTGTGAGTTGTGTCGGGTGTTTTTCTTCTTGTCTCATGTTCAAATCTGTAATGATAAAAAAAGAAGTCTGTAATGATAACAGTAATAAAATGAAACACAGTGAGACTGTGAGAGGCTCAACCCACAAAAAGAAACTAGTAAATAGGCAAACTTCTACAGAAAAAAAAAAGAGTGAATGCTTAATGATGGGGTTGGGGGGTCTGAAGGTGCATAACCATCTGTTGAGGCGGTTACAACTCCATAACACTCCTTTGGGAAAGTGACGGCTTAAAGAGGTTCCTTGAGATCGCATGCATGCATGTCTCAAGTTATTCGCACCCCCATAAACTATTGAATCAAATCAATTTTGGATTACTCTTGATAAGCAAGCATAACACACAATCAATGAATCAGATTTCCCGGCACAACAAATACAAAGTATTTTCAATTATTCTGATGCTTGACATGGATTTTCAGGTTACTGATAAATTTTGAAGTCAAGAACATTCAGTTTTTTTTTTATGTTCAAAAAAAAAAAGAACATTCAGTTTTTTAATTTCTGGTAGTTTATGTATTGGCGTACTCTCTATTGGAGTCGTAACATATAGAATAGTGCTCCACCCGGTTAAAAAGGCTTTATGCAGCTAAACCAGTTAACACTGATAGTAGATAGTGCTCCATTTCGTGTGATAATCTTACTAGAAGTCGTTAATTTACTTCGATTAGATTAGTTAGCAACTAAACGGCCGTGATGGGAATGAAATTAAACCGTAAGGGTTTAGAATTTTAGGTTTAAGATTTAAAATTTAGAGTTTAGAAAAATTTATAATTTATGATTTATGGTTTAGAGCATGAGAGTTTACGATCTAGAATTTAACGTTTAGAGTTTAGAGTTTTGGGTTTAAGATTTATAACTATGGTTTATGGTTTATGGTTTAAAGTATCTGATTTACGGTTTAGAATTTTAAGTTCATGATTTAGAATTCTAGAGTTTTGAAGACAGTATAATTTTTTAGCTATTTTGTTTTTTAAGAAATATTTAATATTTTTTAAATTAATAACATTTTGATTGGTTATTAAAAATGAAGTGCATTCACCATAGAAATAAATATAAATATTGTTCTAACGTTTTTATTGTGTAAGACAAAAAAATGTGCCTCATCTATTATGAGATCATTTGACTACAAAAAAAAAAATTCGCAGATAACAATGTAGATGGATATATTGATAAATTTCTAAGTTAAACAATATAATTCAGTGTCATTAAGTGGAAACAAATAACCACATTGTGAATATTTAAATTATTGACCAAAAATTTGACCAAGACCTTGAGTAAGACCTTGACCAATGCAAATGGATTAGATCTTCATAAATTTTTATGATGATGGACCTTTGATTAGCTTTTTCTAGAGCAGATCCTGGACCGAATTTTGAGAAGGGTAACACCCACCTCCGACACACGACAAAAGGGCTTGCTAAATTGTAATTTAGTTTTATCTCAAATCCCTTTTATTATTTATTTTGCTTCTGAACTCTTGTCTCTTTTTTTTTTCAGCGTATATACGCATAGAATGGTCTTAAGCCGTAGAAACCCATTGAAGGCTCTGTTACCAAAGAAGAACAATGCATGCATATCCCCACATCTTCTCTCTCTACTGAATAACTTCGAGACAAGTTTGACGGCATCGATTGCAGAACTTGTACCAAAGGATGGTGATTATATCACTGTTTCTTGGATGATTCAAGCAATGCACTCTCTTTGTGAGACACACCAGAGTATCTCGACACTCATGACCACCGATGTCGACCTTCGTCCTGTATCCGAAATGGAAGAAAGTATGTACGCTGACATCAGTTCGAAGCTGCTTGAACTCTGCGACGCCTTCACCTCGGAGCTGGCCCGGCTTAACCGTGGGAACATGTTACTCAAGCTTGCTTTTAGTGATCCTGAGGATGTTTCTTTATCGCATCTCGACTGTTGGAGGCAGCACATGGCTTCCAAGAACCCTAAAATCGAAAACAGTGGTGAGGTTTTGAGTAGTCTTGTTGAAGACATGGATCGTAGTCATCACCATGGCCTCTACAAGAAGGTGAATAAGAAGAATACGAAAGAATATGAAGAAGAAAAAGTTCTCATGCGAGCTCTATATGGTGTGAAGGTCAAGACTCTATACATATTCAGCGTGTTTGCTGCAGCGTTTTCTGGTTCTTCCAAGAATATCTTGTTTATAAACATTCCAAAGGAGGTGGAGGATGAGGACGAGGAGGATGATCAGGACGAGGTTCCATGGGAACAAGCATTCATGGAACTTCAGAACATGATCATGACAACGTTCTTATCGAAGAGATTCGTGGTTATAAAAGATGTTGTGGCTGTTGAATCTGGTGTGGAGATGGTTTACGCGGTGGTCCAAGAAGGCTCAGTTCCTAACTCGTTGATGTTTGAGCCATTGATTCAATCAGTGATGGAACTTTCAGAAAGGCTTGATCTTGTCTCCAAGGAAACAAGTTGCCTGTTCAATACCGTGATCGCTGCTCGAGACGAATTGTTCGAGAGGCTTAGAACCAAATACGAAGATGAGCTAGCTGAGAGTAATTAACATTTCTACTGATGATTCTGTTAAGACTTGTTTTGTGAGGAGTGTGTTATTTGTCTCATGTTCAGTCTATAACAATTAAAATGAAAAAAAAACATGCATGCATTTCTCAAGTTATTCGCGGCATAAACTATTGAATCAAATCAATTGTGGATTAGATTCTTGATAAGCAAGCATAACACAGAATCAGATATTCTCCAGGTCCAACAACAAAAAGCTATTTTCCTTTTATCTGATGTTTGACATGGACTTTTTTTATTATCATGCATGCTTTAATTTATCTCTTTGATCCAAAACAAAGATCATCAATATATAGTTTAGATAACAACTTCATGCTCTTAGTTTGTACTTGTTAGATTCATAACCTTTTTTCAGTTTTAGCCTCAAGACAAATAAAAAAAAGCAAAGTTATTTTTTTTGCTAATTTGAGTTTGAATAATAAGAGCAACACAACAACAACAAAAAAACCGACTATTGCTATTTGCAAGTGTAATTTTGATTACATTAAGTTTTTTTCTTTGTAACACTAGCTACCTCATTTTTAAGCTCCGATATAAACTTGGAAGCAAAGAAGGAAGATCTGACTCCTAGAAGTAGATTGTTTCTTCATTTGTATTCATATATATCACAAGGGTAACCATATTCTCCAGCATTTGTTTTATTACATTACATTACATAACATTTAAAAACATTTTTTTTTACATAACATAACATTATTTATTTATTCTTATTTTATTTGTGTTTCATCCTCACACATATAGGACGATATTCGTACATACATTAAACATATTTAGTCACAGAAATGACTTCAAACTCAACTCCCACGTAAAGCTTATCCTTCACCAAATAAGGTTCACAAAGTTTCGACAGAGGCATGAACTTATCAAAATCATCATCTCGATCATATTCTGCATCAACCCAATATGAAGCTACCGAAACAAATGTGTGTTAAAAATGTTTTAAAAGTTAGATTTATAACATCAAAAGATTTCTCTTAGTAATCATGATACCTGTTTTCTCAACATGATTGCGGTTAACTTGATCCAATACTCTCAGCTTAAATTTCAACAAAGTCTCTGCCTTTGGTTCATTGTTGATAAACCCTTCTCCCACTAAATACACAGAGAATGATTCGTCTGTTTCCCTATAACCACTTGGATGAACTTCAATTCTCCTACTCAAACACACACACATCCAACATATACATGAAAAATCTTTATAAAGTGTATTGCAAAATTTATTCAATATTAAAATTGCTTTTGAAATCGAGATAATAATTAAGTTTGATCTATCACCATTTGCGGTTTCCAACGACAAATGGATTGGAGAGATGAGCCTGTTCAGGGTCGAAAGAGGATAACTTGGTCATCATCCAAGTGACTTTGCCATTGAGAGGCTTCTCAATTAGGCTATAACATTCAGCTGTTCCAGGTCTCTCAGTTTCCTGGTCAGGAAGAGTGGCACCGAACATACAACAATCTTCAATAAGGAACCCTTTCCTCTCAAGACCATACAGTGACATCAAATTTGTAATACTTTTTTGTATCGGTTTTGATGATGCACTAAAGTCCCCTGTTACTGCACGCATCAACGTCGACACATGTTACAAACTTACAATCAAACCTTTATATACATTAAAGAGATATGCAGGGAAGAGAAAAGAGACCATTGTTTTTGGGGTACCATTCTGCCTTTAACTGACTTACGACATAGACCTGAAACTTGAGCTCAACGTCTACTGGATCTTGATTCTCTAAGAAAACGGAGACTTGCTTTTCACGATTGTTATATTTCACAATGATTTTCCTGTTTTCATACAAACATGAATGAGAAAAATGATCGTTAGATTGACCAAAAAAAAAAGAATAAGAAAAATGATCGAGCTTATATAATTTAATTAGCGTTTGTATGTTAAAAACTTGTCAAAAAGAAAGTTCTAACCATTTGCGACCACAGATATCAAAAACAGAAGATCGGACACGATCAGCCCCATACTTTGCGAGTAAAGAGAAATTGTCTATCTTGAGCAAGTGAGAATTTGGGTGATTCTTCTTGAACTCTTGCACCATCTCTGTGAAAAGGAAAAAGAAAAGAATGAAACGTCCAACTGATCATGATAATAATAGATATATACTCAAAATAATGTTGTTTATACCATCAATGGGTATTGGTCGTCGTGACATGTTAACAAGCTGCAAATGATATGAACTTAAGTTTGTTCTTCTTTGAGGCTTATATGCGCATTTGAGATGCAAATCAAATAGCTATATATATAGGGATATGTACACATGCATTACCGAACAAGAACCGAGCATTTGTCTGATGTCTCAATCCAACATATATGTTCGAATCGAACAAAAACATTTATCGTGGAGTTAACGCTATATAAGAGATTCGAGATTGTTAAGCATTTATCTCGAAACCCCACATGCAACAATAATTATTCTCATACCTGTGCAAGGAAAGATTAAAGGTTGAAATGACTAATCATGCACTGCACAAACCAACAATTTTCAGAAAACTAATTAAGGTCCAAAAATGTTTGAACTAATCGGAAAAAGAGATCGAGTATATATGGACTGAGATTGGCAACAGAGAATTTTATGTAGTGTACTGGTTGACCTCATGACTTCTTTTCTCTTGCCTCTGATTGTCTGGATTATGTCGATTTAAAGGTCCAATGGCGAGTCTTAAGTGGGATTGAATGGTGTAGACAGCGACGGTTAGGGATTTTAACCTCTCTCGATTCAGTTTATGTGTTTGGTGATGTTCTTATTCTTCTAGTTTATCTCCTTGATCTTCTCATCTTGTGTTAAGCTCGCCTTTGAATGCAAGGTTGAGCACTCCTCTCCTGAAGTTCTGTTTTACTATTCTGTCTCTCGACTTGTTTTCCTTTGTCTTTGTTAGCTTTAGAAATTTGTGTTATCTCCATTTTTTGGCTCCGGGTGGTACATGTTATTTCGCTGGTTCTTGGCTCAAAGGATAGGAATTGCCTCTGTGTAATATGTTGTTTGATCTAATATTAATCTACCAGATGACAAAAAAATAATAGTATCAAAGAAACCTGAGAAGATGATAGAAGAAGAAACTAGTTAAGCTTAATCTACTACTCTACTCTAGTCTTTGAATCTGAAACAATTGAGAACAAAGCTTTGGAGCTTGCCTTATGTGTTGTGTCCGAGATAATCTGGACCCAATGTCATCATCCCATCTTTAGTGATATTTGTTCTTCGACGTGCTTTCGTCCTTCCTTCGAATGGCCGCATTAACTTTTGAGGAACTTAGCTTTCACCAACACACAAGAATCGTTGTTTGCTGATGAACTGTACTGACAATATAGTAGCAATGTAACCCTGGATGCTGATACACAAGAAACTAGATGAGCTACTATACGTATGCACGCATTTTCGTAGCTACCAAACGCATCATAGTGATAGTCAAATACTCTCATGTAAACTGTCTATAAGTTTATTTGCTCACAATGAATCTCTTGATTCTTTAACAACAGAAGCAAAGCCCACAATAGCTAAATAAATAGCACCTCACTCACTCCATTCACACACTAAACCTCCTCCTCCTATCTGATTCATAATAATCAGACGCCGCGTACTGGACGACGTCCGTAGGATGCCTGTGCAGGAAGTCCACGAGCTGTTCAAGGCGTCGGTTTCTCATCGTCCTAAACTCACTCTGCCCCACCTCTTCTTCCTTGTCATTCATTTCTTGTGGATCACTGTAACTCAACACCTTCAACCCAAACTTTCTTGACGACTCATCCGGATCCACCACCCGGAAAGATTTTGCTAGTGATCTTCCCATCGCTTTGACATGCGTCACACTGCATAAAAACCAATCGACAAAAACTAACTACTTTCAAAGTCATACAAACTTTAAGGGGAGAGGTGAAAAAGAAGAAGAAGGAGAAGATTGTACCATATGTAGTATAAATCATCAATGTCACACCTCTGAACTCGACCAAGAAACTCGACTAGCAAAAACCCACCAACGCAAAGAACGGGCTCTGGAAGCTTAAACTTCTGCAATCGATTTTCCTAACCATACAATAACCAAACATCGGTTACCAACATTTCAAGAACAAGATTTGGGTATAGCACATGCTAAAGACAGAGACAATGACTTATATAACACACACACACACACACACCTGAGCCATGGGAAACTGTTGTGAAGTGCAACTTACTGTTTTGTTTCTGTTTTGAAAAAAAATTGAAACTTTTACATGAGAAATAAGCTTATAAGATCAGATGATAGCTTGCGATTACTTGAGAATTGACAGAAACAAAACAGTAACTTGCGAAGGCGAAGGATCGAATCAGAAGATGGAATGTAGAATCAAAACCAACAAAAAGGAAGGATTTTTTAAACCTAATTTCTTATCGACAGTCAGATAAGAGCGATGTTGAGTTGGTAAATTAGAGAGAGAGACCAAGGACAAAAGGACAGAGAGTTCGAAGACGATTTACATCGTCAACAACGAACGATTCATTCAGGTCATCGTCAACACAGAATTTGAAGTTTGAAATTACAAACGTCATATTAATTCACATGTATTTATTTATTTGATTCATGACATGCATTTTCAGTTTTAGAGGGTGTTATTGGTTTAAGATTTTAAAATAGTTTGATTATTTTAGAAAATAAAGAATTTAATAGAATTAAAAGGAATTTCTAGATTCTTAACAGAGTTCAAAGCTAAAGATAATTATAAACTTTTGTAGAGTTTATCTCTAAAGTATTGAATAATATATATCTGTTGCATTTGTTATTATCCCTTCAAAACGTAGAATTGCCGACTATTCAAGCTCTATAAATTATCTCCAAGTCAAAGACGACTTATGATCAATAGCTCTATAAATGAAGCATAGGGTATATCTTCTTCTTTCATAAACTACAGTTTCGTCTGTTCATGTTTTTTTGAGCGTTGTTAGTTTTCACAGTGTTTTACAACATTGAACTTCTGAATCTCTTAGGTGACTTTTGAGATATTTCTGTCTCATGCGTGTTATTGCTTTGGCCTAGTTTATTTTTCATTATCTGAAGATTCTCGTAAGGCTTAGTGTCAAAATAATTTACCACTTGACTGAGTTTGATATTATTTATAATGGTGTTGTTACTCGTTTCTTTGTCTGTCAAACTTTGAGTTCCATATAACAATCATAAAGGTTTGTAACTTTTTACAAAAGGGTTAAAACAGCTAGGGTAAGCCTTGGACAAAAAAATATAAAAACAAGGATAGCCTAGAACAAAGAGATGAGAAGCAGAGTTATTCATAAGATATCAACTTCACATAATAAAAAGAGATGGTCTCTGCATTCAAGTTCCAAGTCACACAAGCAGCAATTAGGAGAGGTGTTTAAACCCCATATTACCATACGAAAGCGCGTCGGAAGTCTATCCAGAGCCAGCCACATAGTATAAGAATACTTAGGGATAGAGACTTTGAACCACACATTAGAGGTCCATGGCTTCTCCTCCTCGCGTTGTCTAACAGACTCCCATGTCTTCTTTGCCGAGAAAGAACTGAGCTCTTGATCATTTATTCTCCAGCAGTAAGAATCATCAACAGATCAAGTTCTGGTTCCAGAACAGACGTACTCAGCTTAAGGTTCTCTCTCTCTCTCTCTCTCTCTCTCTCAGAAAAGATCGTGATTCATTGTTCTTGTGTAGGCTCAACATGAGAGCAGATAACAGTGTACTAAAAGCAGAGAACGACAAGATTAGATGCGTGAACATTGCCATCAGAGAAGCTCTCAAGCATGCTATATGCCCAAACTGTGGTGGTCCTCCTGTTAGTGAAGATCCTTATTTAGATGAGCAAAAGCTTCGCATGGAAAACGCACATCTCAGAGAAGAGGTTTTTGTTTTTTTTTTGTTTCTGTTATGTCTCTTTTATTTTCACAGCTTGAAAGAATGTCCACGGTTGCATCAAAGTTCATGGGAAGACCAATCTCTTCTCACATCTCAACGCTACATCCAATGCACATCTCCCCGTTGGATCTGTCAATGACTAGCTTAACTGGTCCTTCACTGGATTTCGATCTTCTTCCAGGAAGCTCTATGTCTAGTAACTTTGCTATATCTGACATGGATAAGCCTATTATGAACGACATTGCTTTGACTGCTATGCAAGAATTGCTCAGGCTTGTTCACACAAACGAGCCTCTGTGGAACAGAGCAGATGGGTGCAGAGACGTTCTCAATCTTGGAAGCTATGAGAATGTTTTCCCAAGGTCAAGTAACCGAGGGAAGAACCATAACCATAGAATCGAGGCGTCTAGGTCCTCTGCTATGAGAATTTCAATTGAAACCAAAGAGTTTTTGAGAATACTAGGGCTAGTTGCAATACTTCGAGAGACATATTTTATGAAGCAAGTTTTCATAAATCAATGATCTAATAACTACAAATTTTAAAAGATGACAAAATCAATAACTTTCGTTATTTTTTGAATAACACAAAATTTTTAGTGACATTATAAAACAACGAATCCAATAACTCAAAATTTTTGTAAACTTCTAACTACTAATTATAAATCATAAACCAATAACATCAGACTTTAACATAGTTTTTAAAAGTCTTAATTGAATAACACTAGAGTTATTATAAAATTCAAATCTATAAAACTCTCTGCAAATTCAGAATCCAATAACATCCCCTTAGTCTCAAGACAACAAAAATGTTTGCTATTTTGCAAATGTAACTTTGATGACATAAAAGTGTATTATTTATAAACATGGAAGCAAATACAAAGCAGGAAGATCTGATTCCTCGAAGCAGATTGTTTCTTCCTTTTTTATATTGATTAGGATTACAAAAAAAAAAAAGAGATTATTTATTGCATCTCCACGTCCTCAGGCTGTGTCGCTACATAAACCATATTCTCCAGCATTTTGATTTATTACATTACATAACATTATATTTCTTATTTTATTCTAGTGTTCGATCCTTCACACATATATAGGAGGATGTTCATACATATTTAGTCACAGAAATGACTTCAAACTCAACTCCCACGTAAAGCTTATCCTTCACCAAATAAGGTTCACAAAGTTTCGACAGAGGCATGAACTCATCAAAACCATTATCGCGATCATATTCTGCATCAACCCAATACGAAGCTACCGAAACAAATGTGTGTTAAAAATGTTTAAAAAGTTAGATTTATAACTTCAAAAGATTTCTCTTAGTAATCATGATACCTGTTTTCTCAACATGATTGCGGTTAACTTGATCCAATACTCTCAGCTTACATTTCACGAAAGTCTCTGCCTTTGGTTCATTGTTGATAAACCCTTCTCCCACTAAATACACAGAGAATGATTCGCCTTTTCCCCTTTTATATCCTCTTGGATGAACTTCAATTCTCCTACTCAAACACACACACACCCAACATTTACATGAAAAATCATTATAGAGTGTATTGCAAAATTTATTCATTATTAAAATTGCTTTTGAAATCGAGATAATAATTAAGTTTAATCTATCACCATTTGCGGTTTCCAACGACAAACGGATTGGAGAGATGAGCCTTTTCAGGGTCGAAAGAGGAGAACTTGGTCATCATCCAAGTGACTTTGTCATTGAGAGGCTTCTCAATTAGGCTATAACATTCAGCTGTTCCAGGTCTCTCAGTTTCCTGGTCAGGAAGAGTGGCACCGAACATACAACAATCTTCAATAAGAAACCCTTTGCTCTTAAGACCACACAGTGACATCAATTTTATTCCTTGTAGAGTCGGATTTGGTGATGCATCAAATTCCATTATTACTGCACGCATCAACGTCGACACATGTTACAACCTTACAATCAAACCTTTATATACATAAAGAGAGATGCAAGGAAGAGAAAAGAGACCATTGTTTTTGGGGTACCATTCTGGCTTTAACTGACTTACGACATAGACTTGAAACTTGAGCTTAACGTTTACTGGATCTTGATTCTCTAAGTAAATGGAGACATGCTCTGCATCCTTGTCATACTCCACATTGATTTTCCTGTTTTCATACAAACATGAATGAGAAAAATGATCGTTAGATTGACCAAAAAGAAAAATGATCGAGCTTATATAATTTAATTAGCGTTTGTATGTTAAAAACTTGTCAAAAAGAAAGTTCTAACCATTTGCGACCACAGATCTCAAAAACAGAAGATTCGACACGAGCAGCAGCCCCATACTTTGCGAGTAAAGAGAATTTGTCTATCTTGAGCAAGTGAGAATTTGGGTGATTCTTCTTGAACTCTTGCACCATCTCTGTGAAAAGGAAAAAGAAAAGATTGAAACGTGCAACTGATCATGATAATAATAGATATATACTCAAAATAATGTTGTTTTCTACTTTCAATGGGTATTGGTCGTCGTAACATGTTAACAAGCTGCAAATGATATGAACTTAAGTTTGTTCTTCGTTGAGGCTTATATGCGCATTTGAGATGCAAATCAAATATCTATATATATAGGGATATGTACACATGCATTACCGAACGAAAGCCGAGCATTTGTCTGATGTCTCAATCCAACATATATGTTCGAATCGAACAAAAACATTTATCGTGGAGTTAACGCTATATAGAGATTCGAGATTGTTAAGCATTTATCTCGAAACCCCACATGCAACAACTATTCTCATACGTGTGCAAGGAAAGATTAGAAGTTGAAATGAATAATCTTGCGCTGCACAAGCCAACAATTTTCATAATACTAATTACGCTCCAAAAATGTTGAACTAATCAGATAAAGAGATCGAGTATATATGGACTGAGATTGGCAACAGAGAATTTTATGTTGAGTACTGGTTGACCTCATGACTTCTTTCCTCTTGCCTCGGATTGTCTGGATTATTTGATTTATAGTATATGGTGAACGTTAGTCCCCACCTTGCTTTTCCATTAGATTGTATTGCCCTGGCCCCTGGGACTGCAGAAGTTTTGGTTAGTCCAGGAAAGTTACCCTAAACCCGAACGAGAACCCAAAAAATGAAACTTGACAGAAATTTACAAAAATCCAAACAGTTACTATTTTCAAAATCAAAAAGGTTGAAACTAAAATGGCACAGAACCTAAAGTGAGTAAATATCCGAATATCCTAAATATTATAAAATATTAAATTATTCTTAGTTTTAATAAATATAAAAATACATTATAAATCAAAAATTATTTTAAAAACCCAAATGATCTAAAAGCGTTTTTTACGTTTTTAACTCAGGATTTCAAGGTTTTTTTTTTGTTTTTCAGTTTTAAATCAGAACCAAAACCGAACTATTTTAATTCGGTTATGTTTCAGATTCTATAAAAATATAAATCTAACCCAGCCCGGCATTACCCAAAACGATTTGAAAAAAAATGTTTGGTTTCTAAACAGCACTTACAGCAACTCCATCGCAGAGTTCGGATGGAGTTTTTATGATTAAAGAAAAATCAAAAGATAAAAAATAAATCGGAAAGAGAAGAAGGAGGAGTTTTTATTTAACGGTTTGTGGACAACATATTAAAACCTTTGGTTCCACTTGTCAGCATATGTGTATAGCTCATGTAATTAACTTACATATACATTTTAATTAATTAAACAAAATTAGTTAAAATAACAATATTTTTTATTAAGTAATCTTTTTTTTAGATCTTAACCTGAATAACTCAAAATCCGAATAACCCGAACAGAAAACCGAAAAAACAAACAGAATGCCCGACATGCGTTTAATGATTGTGTGTCGTGTGGATCGTTTAGCTTTAATGCGTCGTCCCTAAAAAGCCCAAACTGCCTAAAAAGCGTATAACCAAGGAAATGAAACTTATACTAAATGATTCTCTTTATACTTATTTTAGGAGCATTTTTAATAAATAACCTTTGGTTGATGTGTGATTTACACATGGCAGCTCCACAATCACTCTCACCACTTATATATAAAAGTCATTAGTTAACTAGCATAATTACAATATTTGTCATTGGTCATTAGTCTTATATAACCTAACATAATGTATACTAGATTTTGACCCGCGCTTTCACTTTTATGAAATATATTATTTATTTGTAATTATTGAATTTATTTATTTTAATAAAATTTTATTTATAATAAATTCGACACATAGAGTGTCTTTGGTAAACTATGTATTTCTCTAGTTTTATTTTATTCGCTCTTCAATCAACATATTTATTTGGCTTGTTGTTAAAATAAATGATTATAGACTTTGATCTCTGCACCTTCTCGGATGTATATTTTTAAAAATATGATGATATTTGTTTTTCATGTAATTATTAGGGTTTGGCAAAATGAATCCGAGGAACATAACTGATACCAATCCGTAAATATAGTACCAAACCTGAACATAAATTGATTAAATATTCGAATTATTCAAAATTTTGTTAGTTAGAGAACCGAATCGGATCCGAACCGAAGTATTCATGTACCTGAAATTATCTAAAAATAGATTAATATACTTATATATTAATTATTTTTATATTTAACGTATATAAAACATCAAGAATGATACTTTTAAATTGGTTTAAAATACTTGAAAATGTATATAGATAGTCAAAAACAAATATCTGAAATAGTTAAAGTATACTCAAATCACCAAAAATTCTTAAAATAATTATTGATTTCGTATCCAAAATTTTAAATCAAACCAATTGATATGTTAAGCTTATATATTCTAATATATGTTATTTAAATTTATAGGTAATATATTACTTTATTTATAGATTTGAGAAATTTAAAATATATAGTGATTTAAAACTTTAAAAATAATTTAAATAGGTTATCCAAACTCAAACTCGCAAAGATCCGAATCAAACTCAAACAAAAATTTAGAAACATCCTAATAGGACTGAAATCTTTGACCTCGAAAACCCGAAACACAAACCGATCAGAACCAAACCTGTATGGATGTCTGAAAACCCATCCTTAGTCATTATTATATATCGTATAATTTCATCATATAATTAATCGTATTTTATATGTACCATCATATAAGTAATCATATAATTAATAATATTTAATACGTATCATATAAATAATTACATATATTATATTTTAAAAACTTAATATGAAATATAAAAACCCTAATTTGAGTTGGTATTTCAAATTGGGCCTTGTATTGTATTTTTTATATATATATTGACAACATTCTTTTATAACGGACTTAATAACTTAAGCCCATTATTTTTTCTGTTTAATACTACTATTTTTGTTTCCAAACAAATTTTTTTTTTTTAAAAGACTACAATTCATGTTTCCAAACACACCAAATTTTTTAATACTCTTATCCAAGTAACCAAACAAAATGATTTTGTACTTGAGTTTTAATAAGATAGATAATCGTTTGTGCATCTGTGTTTCTACGTGTGTGTGCATTAAATGTTTCAGAAATTACCTTAGTTACTTCAAGTTTATATTCCTCACCCCATCTCTTATGTATATAGTACTATATGTTGTTTGCACGGTTTTCATAATATCAATGTAAAATATGTTTCTACGGTTGTCACAATATATATATTAATACAACATTTGATTCTTTATAAGATACACCAACATTGACATCACTATAAGATTTCACCTACGAAAAACTTCGAATAATATTAAGCGGATGGGAAGTTAGATTTTTATTTTAAAGTAGGTCTAACATATGGTTTTAGGTGCATGAAAAATTATTCTATTAGGCATTCATCTCTCTAATTAATATCGATTTGAATTGGAAAAATTGATCTCTTTCTGGTTTATTTAGTTTATATAAATTAGGCATAAATTAAGCTAAATAATTTGAAATATCAAACCAAATAATAATATTTTCTGTAGATAATGAAGATTTCTCCTATGGAAAACGTTAATTAGTTTTTAAAATTCAATTCATATTCTCATTGGTTTGTTTCGTTGATGCAATTCAAATTATAACATGTGTATGCACTAAAAAACAAACCATGAAACGTATACTTTATATTAATATGATTATATAAATGTATACATGTGTAAATTATATAATGTATACACACAATCTTCAAATCCATATTTATAACTCAAGATAGGAAAAATAATAAATAACTTATAAAAATGACTTCGAAATTGATTAATATATATAATTTACATCAATTCTTCTGTCAATCACCCATTTATAGCTGATTCTCAATTTGAGGAGTCAATCTCGATCTCATTAAGACTGATCGCTTTAAGTTGAATAAAATCTATGGGATGTGGGTATTTCCTATTTTATTGTCGTCAATCACCAAAAATCTGACAAAGAATTTCAATTACTGGTAATTCTGAGATTGCGTTGGTAACCAAATTAGGAAGTCGGATTCCAATTAAGTCGACATATAACTGCAAATTTATATGCGTGGAGAATACTCAAAACTTGGGAGCATTGCATATATAAATAGAAAAATTTATAGCTTCACAATGGTTTCCTTCTCAAAACTACTAAACCACTACAAAAGATTTTATTATGTCTTAAGATTGTAATTATGTGAATAATCTTAATAGGATTGCAAATGAGGAGTTTTGAAGACATTATTCACTGCAGATGTTTTTTTCAATTTTAAATTGTTTTTTATTATATTATGCTGCTCGAGGGTTTTCTTCATTTATTACTTATGTTTTATTTTATTTTAAATTCATATTTTATTTTATATTAGATTTTGTTTATTTTTATGGCTCTTTTTTATTCTCCTCCACCGTATATATGACAAATAAACTAATACATCAACAATTTTTTTAAACAGGCCTAATTTGTTAGTTAAACGTGAAATTTAATCGCAACTTTAATTTTACAATATTTTCCATTTTTCTATGCATTGGACTTTTATAATATCTATTACTTCAAATTAATAATCTATTTTAATCTTTTCACTCCGCGTGGGGTGCGGATTATCACCTTTTAAAATCTCTTCAGCTGGTGATACTATTCACAGCACTATTCAAGACACTATTGACCGATTTTTTTAGAACTTGCTGATCAGCTTGATAATTTCTTATATTTTTTATTCATGGTTTTATTTTTCAATTTCATATGTTTTCTAACTTATATTTATTATTTTAAATGAAAATAAATTTGGACTTATATTATTTTTACATCATAATTTCTTTTGTTAGTTTTTGTTTATACTTATTCATTAAATTATTGGGAGAATTGGCAAAAAGAGACACTTTCAATTTTCTATTGTCAATTTAGGACTTTTCATACTTTGGTCATTTTTTGACTTGTTTTGCCCTTGGTTGATGAGAAAAATAGTAAACATAACTTTAAAAATGTAAAAAAATATGAAAAGTATTGGAAACATATGTATGATAATTTATATGTTTAAATTTATTTTTTTTAGAATAGGGAATCATATTTTATTTTCTCTTCTATCCAAAATAGAATACACATTCCGCTAGTCTGCTTAATACAGAAAACCGAAACTAAGTATAATACATAGATATATCTCAGGTATATAACATAAACTAATGTTTCTTCATCCATCTATCTGAGCTACATTTAGTTACGTCAACATATAGCAGTATGTCTTCAGTGTACCAGTAGATATATAACGATATATATCTTGAACTCTGTGATGTACCTAACTTAGAAATTGTGTCATAGGTTCTTATGCATTTTACCTTATGTGACGCCTAAGGAAGAATAGGGGTTGCACGTGTTGTACTATATTCTGGGTTGGGTATATTACGTATTCTAGGCAAATCCGAAAAAATGGAAACTTCCATTTTCTGTTTTAGAAGTTTCCTAAATCTAACCTAAAAATCTTGGAGAATATTTTCTTGATATCCCACGTTTTCCTCCTCCTCCCACGATCCCCTTCTCTTTGTTTTTTTTGTGTTTATCGCAGCTTTCTCTTCTCTCTTCTCTCTTTCTCTCTTCTCTCTTCTCTCTTTCTCTCTTCTCTCTATCAACATGGTTCTAGTATATGTCAAATCTGGTGAATGGATGTCTAGTTCCAGCGAGGAGTGGAGTTTCGTGGTAGACAAAGACAGGCGTGGTCGAATGGTGACATTAGATGCTACAACTCTGTTGGAGCGGCTCAAGATCATGGTGTGTGAGGATTATGGCGTGGAACCTAATTCTGTTAATGTTGAGTTGAGTTATGAGATGGTGAATCAGAGAGGGAATCCTCCCATTATCATCAGCAATGATCGACAAGTAGCTAACTTTATGGGCTATGCGAAGAAGGGTTTAGGTCCTACCTTGTGTGTCACGTTCTCTAGTAGTGGTGTGAATCAAAAGGAACGAGTCAACATCGATTTGAATAAGGAGCCGTGTGATTCAAGTAATATTGAGGATGAGGAAGTTCCTGAAATAAATCCAGCAGACTTTGTCAAAGCGTCAAAGGAGCCTTGTGATACAAGGAATGAGCAAGTCGCTGGGGATGGTTGTGGTGACGAAAATGGAGACAGTGAAAACAAGAGTTTTCAAATCCTTACTGAAAAGGATGGTAAATCTTTGCGCCCAGATTTTGTGAAGAAGGATCAAATTTTCAGAAGTAAAATGGTTCTTAAAGCAACAATGGAGATTTGGGCGATGAAGCATCATTTTGATTACACTGTTAACAAATCTACTAGAAAGTGGTGGTACATTCGATGTAAGGATAGATTGTGCAACTGGGCTGTGCGTGCAGGATGTCTGGACGGGTCTACATACTTCATGATCAACAAGTGCGAGGGAAGACATACATGTGCTCCTTCGAAGAGAAGCAAGTTTGGGAAAACAGCATCGGCAAGAACAATTGGGAGTCTGATACAACATCGATTTGATGATTCAAATGAAGGCCCAAAATCAAACGAGATCCTTCAATTTATGAGAATGGAGCACAGTGTTGAGATCACTTATTCGCACGCTTGGGAAGCTCATGAGTTTGCAATAGCAGCTGTTAGAGGTATACCAGATGAAAGTTATGCTAAAATACCTAAATATTTGCATATGATCAAAGAAGCTAATCCTGGTATGCATACTCACTATGAAACTGTTGACGATGGGAGATTCTTGTATCTATTTATGTCGTTTGGGCAATCAGTTAGAGGATTCTACAATACAATGCGTAGGGTGATCGTTGTAGATGGAACGTTTCTGAAAAATAAATACAAAGGAGTTCTACTTGTTGCTACTGCTGTTGATGGTAACTATAATCTGTATCCGTTAGCATTTGGAGTTGTTGATTCAGAGAATGATGATTCATGGGGGTGGTTCTTCAGACAATTGAAAGAGGTTGTTGCTGACTCACACGACTTAGCTTTTGTTTCGGATAGAAATTCATCAATCGCTAAAGCTATTGCCACTGTCTACCCTCGATCAGCACATGGAATTTGCATTCACCACTTGCTGACCAATGTGGTTAAACATTTTAAGGAGAAGGGGTTGACTGCCTTGGTCGAACAAGCTTCAAAGGCATATAGGTACACTGAATTTCAGGAACGTATCACCGAAATTTTTGATATGAATCCTGAGCTCGGAAGATATCTACGGGAGGCTGATGTGCGAAAATGGGCTCGTTCTGTCTTCCCTGGTTCCAGGTATGACATTAGGACCACAAACCCCGCAGAATCCATAAATTCACTTCTGAAAATACCTAGAAAATATCCGGTTATTCCTTTACTGGATAGTATAAGAGAATTCATGACTCGATGGTTCTACGAGCGTCGCCTGTTAAGCTCTAAACATCTTGATCCTTTAACCGTTAAGGCGGGAAAAAAGATTGATAGGAGAATTGTGAAGGCAAAAGGATTTCAGGTTTACAAGATTGACAACTTCAGATCGCTTGTGAAAGGAGACAAGTATGATTGTCATGTTGATTTGCGAAGAAGAACATGCACATGTGGGAAGTACGATATAGGAAAAATGCCTTGCAGACACGTCATTCCTGCAATTTATTCACGAGGTATAGAAGTATAAACACATGAACTTAGGACCAATTTAATGTTTTTTGGGAGCTTGAGACCTATTTATTTACCTTATTTATTTATCCAAATTTTTTACGCAGGAAGGGAAGTACACAGTTTTACTGATGATGTATACACCACTGCAACGTGGAGAAAAGCCTATGAGGAGTCCATTAATCCAATAGCAGTCCCAGAGTCTGACTGGAATGTCCCAGCAAAGGTTAAAAGTAAAAAGGTGTTGCCACCAGATTCAAGAAAGAATGCTGGTCGACCCGTGAAGAGAAGGTATGAAACAGTAGAAGACAAGATTAAAGCTTCTCAAGGATCAAGCAAGAATAAAAAGCACAAGTGCAGCCGTTGTGGTAACGAAGGACACAAGAGGGGAACTTGCGATTTACCCATTTAGCTTTTATGTGTGTTCTGTTTTTTTTCTTATTTCCCTTGAGACAGATGGATCTTTGATTTAGAAAAAAGTTGACAATTTGTTTATGACAATCTCGTATTTCGCCCAATATTGGTTCTGTTAGATGTTTATCACCAACAAAGAAGAAGCAACATAGTGTAGAACTTATTTCACAAAATAAAACAGAACAAATTAAGGTCGCACATGACCATCATGCATAGTTAAAGTAGATGAAGATCATCACCAAACAACACAGAAACAAAGCTTTTAGGATCCTTAACTCGCTAATGCATTTGATGGTCTTCTCTTGGCAACGTGAAACAACATCTTCCATCTCAACAATTTTACTCTCATGGCATTTCAGCCTCGTCTCACAAGCTTGCATTGATCTCTGAATCTCGGAAGTGTCGACGAGCAGCACGTCAAACAGTTCCTGGAAATCTTCAACCTCCTCAACAACTGACTCATCAGTCCACTTGAACAGATGGGTTTTGTCCTTCATCAAAAACATCCAACAGTTAGTAAGATTAAAACGAGGACACATATCTATAAGTACACGACTTACCATCTCAGATCCCATCGGACAACAATGGAATAATCTTCTCGGATTTTTCAATGTTTTCGAAGTGAAACGACTCACTTTCTCACCGCACTTGCATCTCGTGGGAATTCCACGTTGTCTCTCGAGTCGATCTGTTGAATAGGATGAAGAATTGACCGAAGACATTATTCACTCGATCTCCAGTTTTTCGCCTCTGTATTTCTCTCTCTCGATGAAGAATGAGGAAGAAAAATAGAGTAGGTCAAAAATTTAGCCAAAACGACGCCGTTTCATACTCCTATAAGGTGTACTATATCTAAGGCATATCAAAAAAAATAAGAAAAAACCCACAAAATCATCATCGACAATGTAGATCAGAGTTTGGTTAGGAGTTGTTAGTGTTAAGAGTTTGGTTAGTGTTAAGAGTTTGGTTAGGAGTTGTTCACGGGTTATGGTTTAGAGTTTTTTTAGGGTATATTTAGGTTATCATCTTATGATTTACTAAGGTTAAGGGTTTATTTAGGGTTTAGGGTTTATTTAGGGTTTAGGGTTTATTTAGGAAAAAACAATAATTAGACACATGTTCCATAAAAAATCATAACCATAACCCCTGTTATAATGGTCAGATAAATCCGCCAAAATAGAATTTTCGCACATGTTCCTAAATACATTAAAAAGCTAGAGTTTTACCACACAGAGTTTTACCACATAATTATAGCCTAAAAAAAGCAAAAAAAAATCAGTCTTCTTCAAGGTCAAAGACCTCAGACCTCTCCCATGCTGAAGGCACATATTGAGTCATAACCTCAGCGAAAATGGGATCTTGGGTAGCCTCCCATAATTCCACACCAATCTTTTGTCTGCAACCCTGGTTGATTTCGTCATCCACTAAGCTGATGTCGACACCAAGCAGTAGGCACTCCAAGTGTTTGAGTGCGTATACACCGCAATCACAACATGACTTGTTCAATCTCTTCTTCATAGGGACTTCCACAATAGTATATGGTGACAGGAGTTGCTTCTTCTGTCTATCAGGTGGTGCAACGGCCTTCACTATCCTAGGAATCATGTGAGCAAACTTCTCAAGGAATTGCTTATTCTTATTCCTTCTCCCACCGCAATCAAAAGCTTCCACTTTTCTTTCAATGATGTTTACGGTGACAGCAATCCAGTGATTACCTGCAATGGACATAAGTAAATTTAAGATCAGAAAAGAGAACATGGAAGTGTAGAGGACAAAGTTGATTACCGTTCACAAACAACGGAAAGTATAGACGATCAATATCAACGCCCCAAACTAGATTAGTCCGCCCATGAGACGGAAGTTCTCCTCTCCCGTAACCAAGAAGAAACTCAGGCAATTGGTAAGATTTCTTGTCAGGGTGGAACACATTGTATGCGGCGTTGAGTTGGAGGTTGAAAATAGCGGACATGAAAGCAACACGGGTTGGGCCCCAACGTCCCAAAGATGTGTTAACTCGCCATATAAACATATAAGCATCCATTTCCTGAACATTGAAAATTTAAATAAACTCAGCACCGAGGAAGATATATCCATCAAATTAGCAAAAGAAAGAAATCATTACGTCGTTTCCAAGCCATTTTCCAGCACATACTATCCTTGTAGCTACAGTCGAATTGAAGATTGTAGGACCAATTTGCAAAGGTATGGGATTCATAGACCATTGCGTGAATCTGTCCCATGATTCTTCAGAGAAATAATACAGTTGCGACTCAGGAGAATCATCTTGTGGCAATGGTGTATCACTAAGCTGAGGTCCTTTGCCATTTCCTTTAGACCATTTCTTCCACTGTGACGGAGGTGGTGTCTTGTCTTTAGCTTGTGAACCTCGCGCTGTAGTCATTGGAGTCCACCAATCTTCTTCCTTATCTGTCTGAGATGGATCAACTTCGGGCACATGCGAAGCCTGAGAAAGATTTTCAACGCCTTGAGTACCTATCCCTCGAAAGATATCATCATCTTGACTGAATTTAACTGGACTCGCAAATGCTTCCTGTAAAACACAATGGCAAGACACTTACATAAATATCTTAGTACAAGTTCACCACCATTACATAACAACACAAAAATAACACCACATATCCATCACATTAATAAACCATTACATAAATATCTTAGTACAAGTTCACAACCATTACAAAAATTTCAAACAAGACACTTACACATCAAGCACACATCCAAACCGAGACCTTATAAAACACAACAAAATCCAGGCCGATATCATATAAGACAATAACACAAACAGACACCGAAACCATCTAATAAACAAGAGAAAAAAACATTGCAGAGATTGGCGAAGATTAGAGTTTCTTTATCCCTCGTGTGGACCTCCTCAACGGTGGTTGGCTCGTTGTTGCCTTGGACGGTGAAGGCCCTCCATGCTCAACTTCAACGCTTGCTTCTTTTCGGGAAGCAATGAGGTCCGACTTCATTTGCTCAAATGTCTCGGACATCTGTTTCTGTAGCCTCTTTTCCATTGCAGAAAAGTTGTCTTCAAACAACTGTGTCACGAAAGCTTTCATGTCTTCGTTAAAAGGCGCTTGCGTTGGTGCACTAGAGAGAACCTTATGCTTCCTTTTTTCCATACCACGATCAGGGACCCTCTTCTTACCCCTTCTTGATGTAGAGCTTAGGTTATTTGATCCTTGTGGAGTCTCGAACTCTTCCTCACTCTCAGCTGCTTCAACATTCGATGGTGCGTCATCATTAAGATCTAAAGAAACCTCAGTTTCTTCAAATTCCAAATATGCTCACTGAAGTCATGCTTAGCTCGTATCAACTCCATCACAACATTGATCCTGTCATCCTCGACATCATCATCTCTGCGAAATTCCTGACTTTGGATTACAACCATATTCCCTTCCCATGAGATGTATGGGTAGCTGACATCCTACACAAGAAAAGTTATGAAAGTTAGATCCTAAAAACTCATTTCAAGCCGCATGGAAGAGTCATTTTAAATACAAAAAATTACCTCTGCTGTAAAGATTTGCTCCAGCCTATTGATCTCATCATATGAAACCTTTGCAGCTCCCCTCCAGTTGATGCATCTAGGACCATTAGCAAAGCTTTTGTCCAGTTTCTTTCCACAAAGCTTCCCAATCTTTGGTACAGCTTCCATAGCCCAAATCTGCAAGGCGTAGGAGAATCCATCTAACACATAACTTGTTGTCTTCTCCTTAAGTTTGTGACGGTTTTTGGCTATCGAACTGCAGAGAAGGTCGTAAGCCGCAACTCCCCAAGGATACTTCCGAAACTTCTCGAGATCCATGACCAGTGTGATGTATTTGAGGGGTATATTGGCCTTCTCATCTCTCGCCAAAACCACACAGAGAATGATGGCCAAGTAGATCAGTCTAATGCGATCTGCATTCTTCCACTTCATCACAACTACCTTGTCCTTATTCCACAAGTTGAAGAGTGTAATGGATTCATCTTTCCTCTTCAAGACCTTGCTCCAGAAACCACCGTCATATGCATAGTCTTCTAAGTCAATCTTAAGTGAAAGACTAGTCCTGCACTCAAACCCGGTCACTGCGTGGAACTCTTGGAGTGAAAATCGATGTGGCCTTCGCGCGAAAACAAACCACAGCTCGTGCATCATGTAAGTCAGAAACTCCCTGCACAAGATGCTGTGTATCACTCTCGCGGAGTAGCCAAGACCATTCTCATGAAGCTTGAAAACCTGAGAGAAAAACGGATCTTTCTTCACATCAGCAAACTCCTTTGGTATCCACTTCTCGAACTTCTTGATAATGTAGTCGATCCTGCAGTTGTTATTGATCTGAGTTACTTGGGGCTCGTCGCCCTCATTAAAAATCCTCTTTGGTAGCTCCTCAGACATGTCTACAAGGCATGAAAAAATTGTTAGTTCAACATGTAAAAATTATCAACATCATCAGACAAATAATGAGAGGAAAATAAACACAATCAAAGAACAAAAACTCTACATAACAATTGAACAAAAGCTACACAGATATATAAACAATCTGCCAAGAACCAAAGCTACGATTCTTTATATGTCACTCGGACAACAATATCTCAACAATCGGACAACAACGAGTACAAGATGTCAAGTGAAGAACAAAACCGAAGAACAAACCCGAGGAACAAAGTTCAATCAAAGTTGTCAAGTGGTGTCAAGTTGTGTACTAGATGATTAATTAACCCGAGCAACAAAGTTCAATCAAAGACATCAAAACAACAATTGAGATATAAGCAATCGGACAACAACAAGTATTCAAGTGAAAAAATTTCCATCAAAGAGAGTAGGCAAATCGCAAATCAAAGACAAGTCCTTTAAAATTGATTTTTCTTTCCCTCAAATAATATTAACTAACCCGAAGACAAATCCGGACAAACAAAAAAATCGAAGTTGTGTGAAAGATACTAGGCAAATCGCAAATCGTGTAAGATGAGAAAGAAAAGAAGTAATCAAATACCTTGTGAGTTGGAAGACTCGGATTTTCTCTTCATTGATAACAGATGAAGAAGAAGACCACA